>NC_041390.1:5208140-5227778 GCF_002162155.2 Triticum dicoccoides | reverse complement strand
GGTGCCGGCCCTGGGAGATGGGATTTCCAAGGGGGGCGGCGGCCAAGGGGAACTTGCCCCCCAAGCCAAGTGGGGCGCCCCCCCACCCCTAGGGTTTCCAACCCTAGGCGCAGGGGGAGGCCCATGGGGGGGCACCAGCCCACCAGGGGCTGGTCCCGGTCCCACTTCAGCCCATGGGGCCCTCCAGGATAGGTGGCCCCACCCGATGGACCCCCGGGACCCTTCCGGTGGTCCTGGTACAATACCGATTACCCCTGAAACCTTCCCGATGGCCAAAACTGGACTTCCTATATATAAATCTTCACCTCCGGACCATTCCGGAACTCCTCGTGACATCCGGGATCTCATCCAGGACTCCGAACAACTTTCGGGTTACCGCATACTAATATCTCTACAACCCTAGCGTCACCGAACCTTAAGTATGTAGACCCTACGGGTTCGGGAGACATGCAGACATGACCGAGACGACTCTCCGGTCAATAACCAAAAGCGGGATCTGGATACCCATGTTGGCTCCCACATGTTCCACAATGATCTCATCGGATGAACCACGATGTCAAGGATTCAATCAATCCCATATCCAATTCCCTTTGTCATTCGGCACGTTACTTTCCCGAGATTCGGTCGTCGGTATCCCAATACCTTGTTCAATCTCGTTACCGGCAAGTCACTTTACTCGTTCCGTAACACATCATCCCGTGACCAACTATTTAGTCACATTGAGCTCATTATGATGATGCATTACCGAGTGGGCCCAGAGATACCTCTCTGTCATACGGAGTGACAAATCCCAGTCTCGATTCATGCCAACCCAACAGACACTTTCGGAGATACCTGTAGTGTACCTTTATAGCCACCCAGTTACGTTGTGACATTTGGCACACCCAAAGCACTCCTACGGTATCCGGGAGTTGCACAATCTCATGGTCTAAGGAAATGATACTTGACACTTAGAAAAGCTCTAGCAAACGAACTACACGATCTTGTGCTGTGCTTAGGATTGGGTCTTGTCCATCACATCATTCTCCTAATGATGTGATCCCGTAATCAATGACATCCAATGTCCATGGTCAGGAAACTGTAACCATCTATTGATCAACGAGCTAGTCAACTAGAGGCTTACTAGGGACATGTTGTGGTCTACATATTCACACATGTATTATGATTTCCGGATAACACAATTATAGCATGAACAATAGACAATTATCATGGACAAGGAAATATAATAATAACCATTTTATTATTGCCTCTAGGGCATATTTCCAACAAAACTTACCGCCGCCAAACGTAAGAAACTCGCCCCTACTATCAGAAAAGTCCAAGCCCTGCTAGGAAATGGTTTAACCGGAGTTGATTTAATCCGCTGCTGGGTCGCATGGCGGATCATACCCTTAAGCCGCCGATCTGGCTTGATTTGTAGTTATACCAGAGGAACACATGATCCATTACGCCATAGCTCTCTGCCTCTGACTGAAGAGGGCATTACTGAAATGGCAACAACACTTGTAAATAGCAAATTCGAAGACTGCAGCAAAGTGGGTCTAAATCCTTTCTGCAAGCTTAACCCACCGCCAGACGTGTAAGTCTCTTGATTTCCCTTACTTTACTTCATCACCCAAACATTACGTGAACTCAAGTATGTTACTCTTTCGCGGGCTAAATCTGACTTCTGGAAGGCAAAATATGACCACAAGGCTGCTAAAAAGGCTAGGGCTGCCGCGAAAGCCGCCAACAAGACCAGCAAGAGACCTAGGAAGAAATCAAGCGCCTTTGATCTCCTTAAGCTGGATGATACCTCTGAGTCGGAGGTAGCCCTTGACTCTCTTGGCTTGTTTTTCAACCACCTTATTAACACTGAATATTGCAAGGATGACACGAGAGCCAGTCAAGCAGTTGAAGAAGAGGTAACTATTATTTCCTCCGACTCGGAACCTTGACCAAGGCAGAAACTTCGGTGAGTAACCCGGAAAGAAAGGTTTTCACACCCCTTGGCTTATTTATATCCTCACTTTGTTTTAAAACGACAGCAACAGAAGAGCCGTCGCCAGACCCGGACCAGTGGAGGTGAAGATTTATCCTGCGGTTTACCAAACACTCCTCGAAAACGCCAAAATGAGGTTCTTTTTGGCCTTAACTCTTTTATTTACTCGCGGGTTTCTTTCGTTAACCACTCAATTCCTTTGATTAAATTTTGCAGGAGATTTCCCGTTCTTGCTCTGGTGATTCATCTCAGACTCAGCTGCCGGCTTTCAAGACTGTCCCTGGGTCAGAATAATTATCTTTCTTATGTACCTTTATATCTTCACCATTATGCTGACTTGTCAAAATTCTCTTTAGCGGCCAAGCAAAGCCCAACAAGAAGGAGAAGATGACAAAAACGGCCAAAGATCCTAAAGTTGCTGAACCGGACCAGCGAGCCTCTGCACCAGAAGATCCTGCTTCCAACACTCAACCTGAGATGCCTGAGTTGTCTGTTCATGAAACCAATATTGACCCGTCAACTACTGAACCGTCAAGCTCACTTAACCCGCCAGAGACTCATGTTGATGACATTCTGATCACTGGCACTGGCTATACTGAACCGGGGAATCCAACTATACTAGCTAGACATTCTGCCAAACAAGAAGTCATGGAAAGACGAAAAGTGAGGTTTGATGTGCCCCACTATGCTCAATTGAGTAATAGTGAAGTATTATCTGGTTATCTCAGTCAAGTACACTCCAACCGTGACTTGGAAATTGAGATGGTTAAACAGATGCACCAGAAGTATGAGGTACGTCATCCGGCTTACATAAGTTATATATCCTACCAGCCCCCAAGTCTTCTGATTATGATAAGATTGAATAATTTGTAGACTTAAAAAACTTACAAGCTTCTGTCCTAGACTACCTCCAAGTCCGGTTTAAAACTAAACTAGATGCTGAAAATAGCATAATTTTGTAGTTGTAGTCCCCAAGGGCCGGTTTAATCAGTATGAATCAACTGGTCCTATTAATCATTGTGTAAAAGAGCAGAATTTAACTGCATAGCCCCCATGAGTCGGCTAAGACTGTTTACAGCACACCCGGCTCATCCTTAGGAAGAGACTAGCAATATGCATTAGCCCCCAAGTGCCAAGTGTTGTTGCTTGCAAAGTGCTTGGGACTTATATTGTTGTAATCCGCCATGAAGTATGTTTGATAAATCTGTGCTGCCTGCAGGCTTCTACCACTGAATTGGAATCTCAACTGAACGATGCCAAGACCCGGCTGGCGGCTCAGGAAACTGAGACCCGGAAAGCTAAATCAAAATTCCAGTTTAGTGTGTCTGAGTTGGAAAAATTGAAGACCAGTTTTACTGTGGATAAAAAGGCTTGGGCTGAAGAAAAGACTGCCTTGATATAGCATGCTAAGAAGGCAGAAGCCGCTCTTCAGGAGCTAACCACTGAGCTCTCCGGTTTAAAACACCGTGTGTCTCAGATAGTTTCTGCTATCTTCGGTGAGTCGCCTTGTTACTTATCCGAAGTGAGTATTTGTCATCATAATGTAAACCGCCATTTAACCAATCTGTAACTTACTCAGGTCCCAGGAGCACAACCTTAGCCAAGACACACTGGTAAAGCTCAAGGCGGTTTATACTCTTGTTGAGCAATTATACACTGGAGCTCAGCGGACTCTCGCTACTATCGCCCCAACGAATCAAGGACAAACCTATTAAGTGATGTTTTGAAGAAATTGTCCATCTTGCCCACCAAACTTGAAGAAATCAAATGGTCTTGTGCTAGATCCGGAGCTGTAACAGCCTTGAGTCGTGCCAAAGCATGGGTACCAGAATTAGACTCGGAAGATGTAGCTAGTGGGTATCCTAGCTTAAAGGAAGATGGAACCTCTTTCGATCAGCAAGACTTTGCCGCCTGTGTCAAAGAGATTCGTCCTCATGCAACAGTCATCGCTGAAGAGACCAATCTTTCCAAATATCAGCCAGCTTACGATGAGGATAATCAGAAGATGCAGACGCCTACATACAAAGTGATGGATTTAATTCCGCCGATTCATAAGCACACTTTTGCCCCTGATATTGATCCGTCCAATCTGATTGACGACGAGGCTGAATTCTTCGCCTTGCATGGCTTTGACTGGTCCAAACCAAACTTCCAGATGGTGGAGGAGGAAGAAGAACCGGCAAGGGATGAACCGGAGGCCTCCCATCAGCAAGATCAAGAAGAGTGAACCGCCAGGCAGTTGAAGGCTTTAAGTTTTGACAAAAAACTTGACCTCATGTTGGCTCATGGAGCTATGTAATAGAGTAGTTAAAACTTGAATCGGCAGTGCCATCGTGCACGTTTTCTGTTTTCTGTAACACTGATGATCCACTACTTTAAAGAACCACTCGTTGTATGATAGTCTTTGACTTATGCAGATGTGAATTATTATGATCCTGCACACAAAGAAAAAACACAAGGGCCCTGGCGGCTTACCGTCGGGCAGGTCATGATACCCAATGAAAGCCGTTGGGGACGAATAGTCTATAACCAGGGCCGGTCTGATAACTGCTAAGAAAACAACATACCTGTGATATATACTTAAACTGTCGGCTTATCAGCTTCATGCAATTTAGAGGTGTTAGAGCTATAACTTCAACCATGGTATTCATGACACCTTGGCGATTTAGAATTTTGTCCTCCCGATGGGTTGTATAAACTCGAAGCGTGCTTCCAATGTGAGCTGTAAATAGGGCAGCTGGGCCCGACTTATAAAAAACCGGAAAGCAGCGAAAAACTCAAATATGAATAAGAAATCAAAAGAAATTCAGGGCTTTTGTAGACTGTCAAAGTAAAGTGTCATCTTCAATGAAACTAGCCGGAGCCACTGGATTGTTCATGCTACCGTGATCCTGAGTCACAGTGTGCCCAATCGACATTTGAACCCTAGATAAGTCTGGTCTTGCTCAAAGACTTATGAGGAGTATGCGGGGCCGGAGCAACAATATCATGGGCCGATTTATTCAAGTTTCAAGGAAGGCGGCTTATGAAGCCTGGATCCATCTGACTCTTTAAACCATACTCTCGCATGACAAGCCGCCGTTTGAACCTTAATCGAGCTCAGATCTTGGTCGAATACGCCGTAAAGACTGATCGTTAAGAGTTCGGTGGGTCAATCAGGATGACCTGATGGAGTTGAAGCAGCTGGTGTTGCATGTAGGACGACCCAGTCAGAGTTTGTTCTCTTCGGTCGAATATGCCTATGTTTGAACAAACCTGGTCAAGAGGGTAGTAACGCTATGTTCTCTTTGGTCGAATACGACTATGTTTGAACAGGAAGCCCCCAAGTGGCATACTTACAAACATGGCGTTGAGCCGATCAAGAGGGTACTGACAGCTATGTTCTCTTTGGTGAATACACCTATGTTTGAACAGGAAGCCCCCAAGTGACCATATAACCTTTTGGCCTTGCGCCGATCACGTGGGTACTGACAGCTATGCTCGATGAGCAGGAAGCCCCCAAATGATTATATAAGTTTTGGCATTGCGCCTGATCAAGAGGGTACTGACAGCTATGCTCAATGAGCAGGAAGCCCCCAAGTGATCATATAAATTTTGGCATTGCGCGTGATCAAGAGGGTACTGACAGCTATGCTCAATGAGCAGGAAGCCCCCAAGTGATCATTAGGGACCTACGTTTGAGCTGTGCTATGCATCCAACTCTCTTTGGTCCTCGAAGTTGTGGGCGTCAAGCCTCTCAAATAATGATGAAGACTTAGCTTTGGATAAGTAAAACGACAGAGGCCCTGAATTGTCAGGGGTGCCGGCTTTATTATACTGCTTATAATATATACATCAGATAACTATGTACATCATGAGAGCCGGAGGCTCAAGTATAGTAGGGCCGAAGATGAGCAATGTTCCATGGCCGACGAGTCTCCTCCTCCGATGTGCGTGAGTCCTTGTTTTCTCGAACGTTGATAAGGTAGTATGACCCATTATGTAAATTCTTGCTAACCACAAAATGTCCTTCCTAAGGTGGTGATAACTTGTGCATATTTGTCTGATCTTGGATGAGCCGGAGCACTAAATCGCCTTCTTGAAAGGTTCTGGTTTTGACCCGGCGGCTATGATAACGCCCTAGGTCTTGCTGGTAAATCGTCGAACGAGCCGCCGCGAGGTCACGCTCCTCATCCAATAATTCAAGTGCGTCTTGACGCGCCTTTTCATTGTCGGCCTCAACATAAGCCGCCACCCGGGGTGAATCGTGACGGATGTCACTAGGGATAACCGCCTCTACCCCATAAACTATGAAGAAGGGTGTGTAACCCGTAGACCTGTTGGGGGTTGTGTTGATGCTCCATAACACTGAAGGTAACTCCTCCACCCAACAACCCGGCATTCTCTGTAAAGGAACCATAAGCCGGGGCTTGATACCTCACAGAATCTCCTGATTCGCTCGTTCTGCCTGCCCATTGGATTGAGGGTGAGCTACAGAGGAAACATCAAGCCGGATATGCTCCCGTTGACAAAATTCTTCCATCGCACATTTAGAAAGATTAGTGCCATTATCTGTTATGATGCTATGCGGAAAGCCCAAACGGAAGATCACCTTCTTCATGAATTGAACCGCCGTTGCCGCATCACATTTACTAACCGGCTCTGCTTCAATCCACTTAGTAAACTTATCAACCGCCACCAAGAGGTGGGTCTTCTTATCCTTGGACCTTTTGAAAGGCCCAACCATATTAATCCCCCAAGATGCAAATGGCCAATTAATTGGAATCATCCTCAATTCTTGAGCTGGCACATGACCTCGTCGTGCAAATTTCTGACAGCCGTCACATCTACTTACCGAATCCTCAGCATCAGCATGAGCCGTTAGCCAATAAAACCCATGACAGAAAGCCTTGGCTACCAGAGATTTAGAGCCGGCGTGATGACCACAATCTCCTTCGTGGATTTCTTGTAAAATCTCACAGCCTTCTTCAGGAGAGACGCAACATTGAAACGCTCCTGTAACGCTGCGATGGTGCAACTATCCATTGACAATCGTCCTTGGCTTAGACCACCGGGTTATCTGCCTGGCCAAGACCTCATCCTCTGGCAACTCACCCCGGGTCATGTAAGCCAAATACGGAACCGTCCAATCAGGAATAGCATGGAGAGCTGCCACTAATTGTGCTTCTGGGTCAGGAACATCAAGGTCCTCCTCTGTAAGCACTTCCACAGACGGGTTAAGCAGAATATACAAAAACGTATTGGGCGGCACCGGCTTACGCTAAGATCCTAGCCGGCTTAAAGTATCAGCCGCCTCGTTCTTTCGACGATCAATATGTTCAACTTGGTAACCCTTGAAATGACCTGCAATGGCATCAACCTCCCGGCGATAAGCCGCCATAAGAGGATCCTTGGAATCCCAAGTGCCTGAAACTTGCTGAGCCACCAGATCTGAATCGCCAAAGCACCTCACTCGGCTTAAGCTCATCTCCTTAGCCATCCGAAGACCATGGAGAAAGGCCTCATACTCCGCTACATTGTTAGTACAGGGGAACATTAACCGGAGAACATAGGAAAACTTGTCACCTCGTGGGGAGGTCAAAACAACTCCAGCCCCCGAGCCCTCCAGCTGTCTGAATCCATCAAAGTGAATAGTCCAATATGTGTTATCCGGCTTTTCCTTAGGCGCCTGCAACTCTGTCCAATCATTGATGAAATCCACCAGTGCTTGGTACTTGATGGCCGTGCGTGGCACATATTTTAAACCATGAGGACCGAGCTAAATAGCCCATTTAGCAACCCGACTTGTGGCTTCCCTGTTTTGAATGATATCTCCTAAAGGAGCAGAACTTACCACAGTGATAGGATGACTTTGAAAATAATGCTTGAGCTTCCGGCTTGCCATGAAAACCCCATAAACAAGCTTCTACCAGTGTGGGTACCTCTGTTTAGACTCAATAAGAACCTCATTGATATAATAAACTGGCCGTTGAACCAGATATTCCTTGCCTGCCTCCTTCCTTTCCACCACAATGGCTACACTGACGGCCTGGCTATTAGCAGCCACATATAACAACAAAGGCTCTTTATCAACAGGGGCAGCAAGCACGGGCGGCTTAGCCAACTGTTTCTTCAGATCCTCAAACGCCCGATCAGCAGCATCACTCCAAACAAAATGATCCGTATTTTTCATCATCTGGTAAAGGGGAATAGCCTTCTCACCCAGCCGGCTTATGAACCGACTCAAAGCCGCAATACGACCTGCCAGTCGCTGAACATCATTGACACACGCCAGTTTAGCCAGAGACGTAATGGCTTTGATCTTCTCCGGGTTAGCTTCAATGCCTCTGTTAGAAACCAGAAATCCCAATAACTTGCTTGCTGGCACACCAAAGATGCATTTGGCCGGGTTAAGCATCATCTTGTAGACCCGGAGATTGTCAAATGTCTCTTTCAAATCATCAATCAAGGTCTCTTTCTCTCTTGACTTCACTACAATGTCATCTACATAAGCATGAACATTGCGCCCAATCCGATTGTGAAGGCAATTTTGTACACACCGTTGATAAGTCGCCTGGGCGCTCTTGAGCCCAAAAGGCATAGACACATAGCAGAAGGCTCCAAACGGAGTAATGAAAGTTATCTTCTCCTGGTCCTTAACTGCCATTTTGATCTGATGATAACCAGAATAAGCATCCAAAAAACTCAAACGCTCATAACCCATCGTAGCATCAATGATCCGATCAATACAAGGGAGAGCAAACGGATCAGACGGACAAGCCTTGTTTAAGTTCGTGTAATCCACACACATTCGCCAAGTGTCGTTCTTTTTGAGTACCAGCACCGGATTAGCCAACCACTCAGGATGAAAAACTTCAATGATAAACCCGGCCGCCAAAAGCCGGGCCACTTCCTCACCAATCGTCTTCCGCCTCTCCTCGTTAAACCGGCGAAGAAATTGCTTGACCGGTTTAAACTTCGGATCGATATTAAGAGTGTGCTTAGCGAGTTCCCTCGGTACACCCGGCATGTCAGAAAGCTTCCATGCAAAGATGTCCCGGTTCTCATGGATGAACTCGATGAGCGCGCTTTCCTATTTTGGATCTAGATTGGCGCTGATGCTGAACTGTTTAGACGAGTCTCCAGGGGTGAAATCAACCATTTTAGTATCGTCCGTCGATTTAAACTTTAATGAAGGATCATGCTCTGTGGTTGGATTCTTCAAGGACGTCATCTCTGCCGGGTCAACACTGTCTTCGTAAAATTCCAGCTCCTCCGTTGCACAAACTGATTTCGCATAAGCCGCATCACCTTCCTCACATTCCAGGGCCACCTTGCGACTCCCATGCACTGTGATGGTGCCCTTATAGCCCGGTATTTTAAGTTGCAAGTAAACATAACAGGGCCTTGCCATGAACTTAGCATAAGCCGGCCGCCCAAACAGAGCATGATAAAGGCTTTTGATCTTGACCACTTCGAAGGTTAACGTCTCAGACCTTGAATCATGCTCATCTCCAAAGGCCACTTTCAACTAAATATTACCCACTGGGTAGGCCGATTTACATGGCACGATACCATGGAAGACAGTGTTTGACGGCTTAAGATTCTTATCTGTCAGTCCCATGCGTCGGAAGGTCTCATAATATATGATGTTAATGTTGCTACCTCCATCCATGAGTACCTTAGTAAACTTATAACCTCCAACTTGAGGTGCCACTACTAAAGCCAGATGACCCGGATTATCGACCCAGGGCAGATGATCCTCTCGACTCCACACAATAGGCTGCTCTGACCATCGTAGATAACGCAGCACCGCCGGCTCAATCGTGTTCACGACCCTCTTATGAAGTTTCTGGTCCCGCTTACATAAGCTAGTGGTGAAAACATGATACTACCCACTATTCAATTGTTTCAGATTGTTCTGATAATCGGACTGCTGCTGTTGATTCCCCTGACTATTCTGATTGTAACCACCCTCGTTACAGTGACCTTGAAATCCGGAACTTGAGTCGCTGCCTCCATGACCCGGACTATGAGAGTTGGACCCTGATCCACCATTTGGGCCATGGTGGCGCTGGATGGATTCCCGAAAGCTTCTCATTATGCTGCAATCCTTCCACGAATGAGTAGCCAGCTTACGATCCATGTCGTGTTTTGGACATGGCTGGTTTAACATTGCTTCCAGGTCGAATCCTGCCATCGGAGCCGGCGGCCCCCTACGGCGCTGGTCATTATTGCGTGCACCTGTGTTAGCCACAAAGTCATCAGCCTTGCACTTATTGTTGCCACCCTGACTGGCAGAGTTGTACTGTTGTCCCTTCATGCCATTACTCTTCTTTCCCTTTCCCGATCTTTCATCCTCTGAATCGGGGTCCTTGGTACCATCAGACTCGGCATACTTAACTAGAGCCGCCATCAGCTCCCCCATGTCGTTGCAATGACGCTTGAGCCTCCCAAGCTTCTGCTTGAGTGGAATGAACCGGCAATTTTTCTCCAACATCAGAACCGCTGAGCCGACGTTGATGTTATCTGAAGAATGTATGATGGTTGAGACCCAGCGCACCCAGATGGTCGTGGACTCGCCCTCGGCCTGAATGCAAGAAACCAGATTCACAATCGACATAGGCTGCTTGCATGTGTCTTTGAAATTCTAGATAAACCGGGCCTTCAACTCCGTCCATGACCCGATGGAATTAGCCGGCAATCCCTTTAACCAGGTACGAGCCGTCCCTTCTAACATCATGGTGAAGTACTTGGCGTAAGCAGCTTCACTAACATCCAGCATCTCCATGGCCATCTCATAACTCTCCACCCATGCCTCGGGAGGTTGATCGGCTGTGTAATTAGGCACCTTACGAGGACCTTTGAAGTCCTTGGGCAGACGCTCATTCCATATAGCTGCCGTTAGACACGGTACACCGAAAGCATTGGAAGCCACTCCTGCCTCAATTGAAGCTGTCGGGTAAACCGGCGTGTGCTGATGAGCCGCCAGCTCAGCCTCCTGATGTGCTCTGGCCTGGTCCACCAAATCTTGGGTATTGGCTCCATTGCATGCCGATAAGGCTGGTTACGGCGCCTTTCAGTACTTGAGACCACTGGCGAGTCAATGTGCCTGCTTTAGCTCCGGCTCGGATGAGGGGTCTCATGAATCTGATCACGGATGTAAGAATAAGCCTGCTGCTGCACCAGAGCTATTTGAAGAAGCTCCCTGGCCCTTCGGGTCTCAACCGTTGCTGGAGTTTCACCCTCGTCGGGCAGAGCCGCCAATTGTGTAGCTACAGCGATCATGTTGTCCAGAGGGGTGGAGTAATGACTCGGCGGTGTCATCACACGCTGAGGCGGAGTGCTGTTCATATGTGGTCGGCTGGGCGGTTCAACTATCTGGTTCACCACCGGCAGGTTACTGGCCCCAGCTCCAGGGGTGTTGAAGAGGTCCCTTGACTCGTAAACCAAGGGCAAATGACTCCGGTGCTTCCTCCTCAAGACTTCATGTGAAGCGTTCTGATCTACCCTAAGCCGATATGAATCTGCTTGAATCTGCTGTGCTTGGGCGTCCAAAACGGCTTGTTCTGCGGCCATCCTAGCGTTCTCTGCCACTAAGTCTGCCTTAGCTTGTGCTATTCCATCACGTAATTTAGCCACTTCTACCTTCTGTTGCTCCTGGTTTTCTGGGGTTACCTCAACCTCCATCAAAGTCGCCAGGGCATCCAGTAGATCTGTTAAGACTTGAGCCGGCGGGCGAGCTAAACTGCTAGCCCCGGCTACCGTGACCGTAGCTGCACCATAAGTTATAGCCGCGGCGGCTGTCGAGCCAAGAACCGACTGCGTGCCAGCCATGAAGATCACCACCCTGTTGGTCGGCTCACGAGGGTCCGGAATACTGTCGCCGTCGAAACAGCCCCCAAGCCTTCCATCTTGTAGCTGATACATTGAATCGGTCTCGCCCGTGGACTCATCATCAGAGCAGATCTCCGTCTCACCGCCAGAGACAGAGCCTTCCAACTCATCCCCATGGGTGAACCCAACGAAGACGTGCCTTACGGCTGGCTGAGCCGGGGCGGGTCGTACACGCTGAGCCGTCTCGATGATGTCGGTGCAGATGTCCGACTCAGGGCCCGGCTCGCCGATCTTGTCGATGAAGACGTGGATTCCGCCGAAGGGGACCCGATACCCGTACTCAATTGAGCCGGCGTCGGGGCCCCAGCCTGCATCGTCGATGTAGAGCTTGCCGCGATGACTCTTGGTCATCCGGCCCACAGCGTATCCCTTGAGCCCTTCAAAGCTGCCCTTTAAGAACTCGAAACCACCGTGCGCTGGCCCCACGGTGGGCGCCACTGTCGTGGAAGTGTCACGGCAGATGTCCTCATGGAAGGACTTAGTTGTGGAGCCATTGCGACAAGGTTAGCTTAAAGGGTTTAAATGGGACAAAGGACACAGAGAGTTTATACTGGTTCGGCCCCTTGCGGTGAAGGCAAAGGCCTACTCCAGTTGAGGTGGTATTGCTAGGGTTTCGATTACCAGGGAACAAACACGCTTTGCCTGGCTCTCGATTTGATGTTTCTTGCCCTAAGCCGCGGCCGGGTCGTCCCCTTATATACACGGGTTGACGCCCTGCGCCTACAGAGTCCCGGCCGGCTCATATAACGTGTCCGGCTCGGTGACGTATCTTACATACCTTACATTACAAGTTTATACATACATGGCGGTTTATACTTACGGGCCTTAAGCCGTCTCTGGGCTTGGGCCTCTTACAAGCCTACTATGAACCGCCATCTGGTATATTCTTGGGCTTCATATAGATGAACCGCCATTGTGGTTGACCCGGCCCCTTCTGGGCGGATCATATCTGATAGTCATATCCCCAACACGGCCCCTCACGGCTTACTTATTGTGAGGCCCATGAGAAGGTTCAAATACCATGGGAAGCACCTAATTTTTCCTTCAAAATGTTTAGGTAGGGTTTGCTTTTTAATTAGACTAGTTTCAAAGTACAATTTTCTATTTCGCTAAATTACATGTAGTGCCAATGGACATACTACAAAATAATTATCTCACCAACATGTACATGGGTGGCATTGGACATAGTACAAAATAATTGAGCTACAAATCATTATCACTAATCAAACACTAGCCCAGCTGTAAACCTCAATCCAACGTGTACGAAAGTGTGAGGTCATGGGTTTGAATATTGCATGCTCATTTTTTTTCTACTTATATTATCTTTACCAAGCCGTCCAAGATTTTCAGTGACATTGAAAACCATCATCGAATATGTACATGTCTTGCGGCACTGAAAACCGCAGCCTAAAATCAAACCAAACTGTCATCTAAGATGCCAGAGGGGCTGCCTGGCCAAGCATTAGTTTGTGATGTCTATCGTCATCTATAATGATCTTAGGTCACGATTTTTTCCCATCACGAGGGTTTTGTCACAAATGATCACATTTTTTGTAGTGTATTAAGTTATTCCCTCTGTGTTTCAAAATGTAAGGTGTATTATTTTTCAAAAATTTAAACTTCTCTAAAAAACCTATTAATATTTTCTTTACCAACCCTTCCAAGATTTTCAGTGACACTGAAAACCGTCACAGAATATGCACATGTCTTGTGACACTGAAATCGTCACTTAAGATACCCGGAGAGCTGCCCCGGTAAAGCATTAGTTTGTGATGGTTAGTGTCACCCGAAATGATCTTAGGTGACGGTTCTTTCCTCGTCACGAGGGTTTTCGTCACACATGATCATGCATTTTGTAGTGTATTAAGTTATATTCCGTTTGTTTCAAAGTATAAGCTGCATTAATTTTTTGAAATTAAAACTTCTCTAAATTTGCGTGCATGTTATGTCTCTCTTATTGTGAGACCTACCGTCTCTTTGCATGTGTACTACGTCTTTCTTACTGTGATACCGTCTCCTCGTCACAGGCCGAAGTGGGTTGGGTAGCCCAATAATGAGCGGTGTTCTCTAAGCGATTTTTTGTTTCTGGTTTTATGTTATTGGCGGTTTAATCTAGTTTCCTGGTTGGTTTTTCTTCCCCCTTTTCCTACTTTCTTTTGAGTTTTCTATTTTCTGCTTGGTTTTTCTAAATAAAAAATAAAAAAATGTTTTTCCTTCATTCTTATTTTTTTACATTTCCCTTTTTCAAAATTAATAACATGT
This sequence comes from Triticum dicoccoides, assembly GCF_002162155.2. NCBI lineage: Eukaryota > Viridiplantae > Streptophyta > Magnoliopsida > Poales > Poaceae > Triticum > Triticum dicoccoides. Next base: position 5,213,659 of record NC_041390.1, on the reverse strand, counting down.
GTATTTCTTCCAGTTTTAGTGTAGGAACAGTTTTAAATATGTCATGCACATTTCTCAAGATTGCACAAACAATTTTTTATATTTCATGATAATTCTTTTAACGGATGAAACATTTTTAAAATATGTTGATCCTTTTTCAAATACATGTTAAAAAAATTAAATCAAGCAAACCACTTTTCATATACGTATTGTACATTTTTCAATTACATGTTGAGCAGTTTTTAAATAAAGGTTTGAACATTTTTACATTTTTTCACGAACATGGTTTTAACATGCGAGTATTTTTATGTGTTACAACCATATTTGTCAAAAGGTTCGAACAGTTTTTTATATGTAATGAACATTTTGAATATTTTAAAATGGCATGCACATATTTTTGAATGGTACCAAATTTTCTGAAAAATAGGCCGAACAAAGTTTTATATGATGCGTGCTTTTTTTAAAATGTCATGAACAATTTTTTTATATGTATGAACTTTTTTTAAAGTTATGAACCTTTTTCTTAATGGTGTGGACAATTTTCTTAAAATTGCACTAACTATTTATTTTCTCATTTTCCTAAAGTTTTTAACACTCGTGTACATTTTTCAAACTAAGTTAATTATATATATATATATATATATATATATATATATATATTGTAAAACATTTAAGAAATATAAAAAAATAAAAAAGAAGGAAAAACCTGCAGAACAGTATATACACAGTAGTCGATTGGCGCAACTATGTCTCGCTTCTAGCAACACGGGAGGATAGGTGACCTCAAAGGCAGCCTGCAGTGGCCCAACCCAGTAGGGATCTTTCAATGTAGTTTTTTTTTCTCTTTCCAGCGAGAGGCTTCAGTTGTTTCTTTTGCGGGCATAAGACTTATATTACTCAATCAATAAGTTCTTACAATTATCAAGCACCAGATCACGGACCTTAGCTGGCCCAGATCCTAACCACGTAACTGTTCTACCTTCTAGTCTGGCAAAACCCGCTAGACCATCGCTAGCTTTATTTTGGCTACGAAAGACATGTGAAATACTGGTCACTCTCAAACTTCTCAGGTACTTAATTTCCTTGATAATAGAGGAGTAGACAGATCGATCAACTCCTGGGTCCTGAATCATAGCCACTGCCATGCTTGAGTCCATTTCAATTTCAATAGGGGAGTCGCTTCTTTGAAGGGCGAGGGATAAACCCTCCATACACGCGCACAATTCTGCCTCAAGCGCATCACGACAGATATGAAGGTGCCTGCAAGCAGAAAAGATAACCTCCCCTGCTCATTGCGCAGAATCATGCCCGCTCCTGCATCACCATCTTGGCCCCATGAACCATCTAAATTCAGCTTTACCCAACCCGGCTTCGGCTGCACCCCATGGTAATTGCGGTGGTAATTTCGCTACATGTGAGATCAAAGCCATATATGTTGTGGACGACTTCCCCTTGGCATGATCCATCGAGGAGTTTAGTTTAATACCAAATAGCGAGTCCATATAGCTCCGAAGGAATCTAACATAAACATCCACCGGCGGTGCCGACTTGTTATGTGTAACTTCGTTCCGAATAAACCAACATCTCCAGAAGACCATCAGAACCATGCAACGGGAGATATCATCCAACTGTGCAATGGCAAATAACCACTCCTTCCCCGTATTCACAAAATATTCTCGAGCTGGTAATCTCCAAACCTTGGACATAGCGGTGTACAGCTAACGAGCTAGCGGGCAATTAAGCATCGGATGAAAATTGTCCTCCGGCTCTAAAGCACACACATGGCAAAGACTTGAAACCTCCAATCCAATTTTATGTTTGTTCCTCCAGGTTGGAAGAGAGTCCGTTGCTAACCGCCAAGCAAAATTCCTTACAGTGGGCGGCACCCCACAGGACCAAATATCCTTCCAACAACTCCTACTTTCCGTCTTCCGAGGGACCGCACTGCCTTGATGTGATTCCTCAAAGGCCAAATATTAAGTTGTTTTAACAGAGAACACTCCCAATCTTCCTGGCCCCCATGCTAAGATATCTTCCTCCAATCTCGGTGACGGTCTTATTTTCAGAATTTCCACTACGTCAGCCTGCACAAAGTATTTAGATAGGAGATTATACTTCCAAGCACCACTTTCATTCAGCAAATCAGAAACAAAGCGGATTCTGCATGCCCCTTGCCGCGAGATGGGCTTATAAGAATACGGCCGAGGGATCCAACTATCCCTCCAGCGAGAGGCTTTCAGTTGTTTCTTACTTATATTTTTGTTTTGCCTCAAAAAAACAACTTACATTTTTGTTTTTCTCAAAAAAACTTAGATTTTTGTTTGTGAACTGCGTCTTACAAAAATCATGGCAGTTAAATGTCCGCATGATTAAAAATATGTGTCTAATATTCTGAAAAAGTTGTTCATGAAAAAATTAAAAAGTTTGCCCACATAATTTGAAATAAATAAATATCAAACATAAATTTGAAAAGTAAAAAAAAGGAAATAAAACAAATACAAACTAGTAGAGAAAAACACAGAAAAAATGAGAAAAAGAATAAACTGATCTGATGCTTCCCAAAGCCGGTACTGTAGGTAGAAGCTTCCTAAACCACACTATTCGGCCGGGCCCATCAGGGGTGAACGCTGTAGGTGAGGCCGGTGGATGTCTTGCAGTAGGCGAGATTTCGCTTTTGCAGTAGTTGACGCCTGCAAAAAGGGAACACGCTAGCAAGCGAGTGACCGATCTCTCACTCCTGTGCTGGGCCAGCCTATTTAGGCGATGCTGTCAACCTAGACGCACCTATGATGATGATCCGCAAAATTAATGATCAACGTACATACTAGATGGGCTAGCCCTGGAGGCTTTGTAAGCTAAGATCCACAAAAACTGTTTTGTATGCTGCTTCATTTTGCAACATTAATTACTCCCTCCGTCCGAAAATACTTGTCATCAAAATGGATATAAAGAGATGTATCTAGAACTAAAATACGTCTACATACATCCCCTTTTGTTTATTTTGATGACAAGTATTTCCGGACGGAGGGAGTACTTTCTAACATCTTTCCAACATACCGTTTCTGGCATGCATGGTCCACAGATAGGAGTATCTAATATACGAAGTGCCAGTGTAACTAAACTCATCCATCCAGCATTGGCATCGCAACAACTCTCCACCAACACATAGAGGATTCAGCTCAACTTTCACATAGATATATTGGTTAAATTAATTTGGATATAGAAAAACAAAAGCACATGCATGCAGATCGATGTTGCAACCAATTTTTTTTATAAGACCTGCACTTGCTGCAGCCTGTCAATTATTTTTTGCATCGCTATCCTCCAGTCTCACACCGACCTAATTAAACTGATTTTATATATGGACAAACATATTTGATCGATTTTTGCATCGATCTTCATCGACTGATCGATTGAGCAGATTTAATCAATCAATTTTCTACTGCTGCTAGCTAGACGACCCGGGCCTTCCAATGACCAGCTCAGTCTCCACTTCCATGTAATGCCGCCGCCGCTCGTCCTCCTCAGCTTCTTCAGCTCCGGCGCCGTCAGGCGATCTTTCAGCAGCAGCAGCAGTGGCCAGCTCTAGCAGAGGCAGCGCCTTGTACTCCTTGCGGAGCACCGAGTTCTCCGTCAACAGCTTTCTCTCCTGTATCAATACACATACATAACCATCATGTCACGTGCGCACTTATCTTGATCATGCTAATTTTCATAGACCCTTTTATGATTCTGCTAATAACTAACTAGCTAGCTAGCTATACAGGTGACAAGTTCTCCACATATATAATGTTCAAATGCAATAATAGCATTAATTAACAGCAGATGTCGACGCATACCTTCTCCTTCAGCTCCAAGATTTTATCCAGCATTTTCTGTTGCTGCTCTTTGAAAATGAAACAAAAGGTGTTATCATCAGCGATTCAGCCCAGAATTTTGAGAAACTAGATCAAATAAATGCTGTTATACATTGTGTAATTATTCAGGTATAAAAGAAAACGGGAGCCGAATTAGCGTATTCTGCTCTGCTAGCTTGCCTTCTTTTGTCGGATGCAGCTTAGGCTCTTCTCCAGCTGCAGCTCCAGCTCTTGCAGCTCATGGGCCGAACAGGACCCCAGTCCTTCTCCAGATAGCTTCCTGCATGTGCATTCATATTGTGTACAATTTAAATTTAGTAATTTATTTCCCAGGATCGATTGGATTACATATATATATTCTTGGTTGTTTTCATGTGTAAGTACTAAGAATAGTTGATGATTCAGCAGGCAAGTCACTGTCATCACCTCTGGTATGCCTCAATTGCGTCTATCTTGTGCTTCAAGGCCGTAGCTTCCGATCTACACATCTGCATCCGTATACATATACGATACATCACATACACAGCATATATAATGAGCCAAATATATGTAATATAGCATCTAGATTAATTGCGGTAAGTATTACAGTACAAAGGTAGGAAGTTGCACCTGGACGCCAGCAGCTGGTTGCTCAACAGTTTTCTCATTGGTAGATGTACCTTTTGTGTGGTTCAGGTAGCGATCAATCGTTTTCTGCAAACTGAGAATTTTCAAATGTTAACAAACAAAAACAATTAATTAATTAAGTTGTATATATGTGCACGTCTGTGTGTATAATTAAATGGTCAAGGTTTAACATTGTGAATAAATAATTATTTCAATGCTCACCGAAAAGATTGGAATTTGAGAATTATTTTTGGAAAATATAATCCAATTGTCATAATATTAAAACCAGAATTTTTAGAACCTATCTGTACTTAGTGCGAAGTTCAAGACACAAAATACTTTAGTACCAACCAATATTTCGATGAAATTCTAAATTTTGGCAGCGAGTGCTCTTTTAGGCCATATACCTGTTACTAAAGGAAAACAATAGCAAAGCACTACAATATAATAGGAACCTAACTCATGTCCGCGAAATTCACTTCCTCGAGTACACAGCTTAGGGTTGGTGGATTAGATGCTAATGTGTATGGAAGGGATATTTCAGCCATATGTATATTTTTTTCAGCTCAGGGTTGCCTATGTTGTGTTTAATATCGATTAATCACATTCATCACACTACTTTAGAAACTCTAAATTAATATTATATATTTAACAAAATTCTAGATCATGAGATGGAATATATAAGAGGACAATTAAATCAAGATGCAGAGAAAATGTTGAGAAACCAATTAGATTTGATGATTACATGTGAATGGCCTACAACATTTGTGGGTACTTTCGAAAATTAGTCACACTACTCTCTTCCAAGGACTTATTTTTTTCCTTTGCATGGTTTTTAATTACATAATAGTGAGCACTGAGAAATACTAATTTTACTAACGAACACAAATAAATCAATGAAAGCTACTACTTTTTGTTTAATCTTCAAATACTCCTCGAAAAAGAAAAAGATGATATTGAATACAAGAAATGACTAATGGTTGCAATTTAAGCCTAAGAACCTAATAAATATAATGTGATAACAAGCATAATATTAGGTTTACATCAAATGGTGGCTAATTTGTGGGAGGAGACTAG
>NC_041390.1:5203359-5207849 GCF_002162155.2 Triticum dicoccoides | reverse complement strand
CTTTGTGGTGCCACTCTAGCTAGTTAAGGGGTTGTTACACACCTCAGGCAAGGGGAGAAATATTGAGGGGCATAACTGATTCACTATTTCTTGCTCGATCTGACCAGAAGGTGTGCATCATAAGGCCCGGGTAAATGGCTTGTGTCCACGGTCATCTCTAGAGCTGGTTGTGCCCAACACATCGCCCCCAGGTGAGAATTCAGGCGCCCTACCTTCACTTTGATCTTTAGCGGTTCCTGGTGGTTGGTGGTGTAAATCACCACCCGTTGGGTTAGTTGGTAGGCACATCACCCGGCCAAGTAGGTCATTGAACTGGAAGACAACCAGACTACTACCATGCTGGTGCCCTTGAGGGAGATGAGTTTGACAACGGTGTTACTGAGACACATTCAACCAAATTCGGTACCATTAACAAACTTGATGAATTGGTGCCATGGTGAATGGCCACAAGCATCCTTGTATTTGTTGTACTGTGTTGGGTGTCACCCACCAAATAGAATGGGGCTATCCCCACCTTCTTAGCTTCAAAGTTGCTCTGCTTGGCAAAGAGAGAGCAATGTTTAAGACATGTTGGGGAGTCAACCTTGCCAATGTAGGTGGGAACTCCATATAAGAAGCTGTGGGGCAGTATTCCGTCATGTCGTTGAAGAGGAGAAGTGGTGGCCGAAGAATGGCAAGTTATCATCTTTGCCAAGGCTAGGGCTACCAGGAGGATGCTCCATCTTATCTAAGCCAGAGCTGCCCAGTTGTCTTTGTGTCTCTTGATCCCTTGGCGAGTACTCCCTCCGTCCGAAAAAACTTGTCATCAAAATGGACAAAAAGGGATGTATCTAGAACTAAAATATATCTAGATACATCCCCTTTTATTCATTTTGATGACAAGTATTTCCAAACGGAGGGAGTACTATAAAACCTCACCTTTAGGTTAGAACTATTTTGTCCTCGCATGTGCGGCGCTCCGGGTCCGTTGCTTCCTCTTCGACTTTTTCTTTCGGGCTCTGATCCTCCTCAAGTTTTTCCATCCGGACATAGTTGATGGAGCTTCGACGTAGGTTTCAATCGCCTCGTTGGGGAGGTGAGGTTAGGGTTTATCATCGTGTGGGGAGATTTGGTGTCAGGTGCTTCAGATCTATTCAATGGTTCAACAACGACGACGGAATGTGGCACCAGGACGGTGGTTCTTACGGGCACGTGCATGAAGACTTCCCGGTTGTCATCAACAAGGTCAAGCAGACTCCAGTAGGGGAGCAGCGACAGCGACACGTCAGCGGCTCTTTCTGGCGGCTATAGTGGTTGTTTGGAGATCTAGGGATCTCAATGTAATTTTTATTATGTTTGAGGTGTTTTACACTTTTGATGAACTTTTATACTAAATATGGATCCTTTTTGCAAAAAAAATAAGAATACACTCAGGGGGAGGGCGCTAGAGCTCTTGGATCTATTTATAGCTCCCGAGACGCTCTAAGTTGAGTCTGGAGGAGTTGCATTACGACTCGGGCCGACGTCTGGCCACGGGGTTGAGAGAGCGTTATGTGGAGCACGTTACGGCCTGCAATTGTCCAACCCCTCCCGTGGTGTTCCTAATATAGGACAAGGTCACACTCCATCAAGGCGACTGAACTTATCAAGAAAGCATTGTTGTGTTTTTTTGTTTATGTATTGCATTTGTTGGTGATGGTAGAAATTGTGGGGGAGGAATGCATAGTACCAAATTGTCACACGGTCGGTAATTTGTGGGAGGATTAGAGCGAAAGGGACAGAAAGTTGTAAGAAGTAATACGTCAAGCCTCTACACCATTACAACACGAGTCTATGTCTAGTGGCGGTGCTTTAGAGGGGCCAACCTGGTCCATCGCACCCCAGTCCATAAGAAAATAGGTGTATATCCTCTAGTATTCAGCCCATATGTGCGGTTAAAATTGGCCTAGAGTGAATTTTCTACACACGGAGAGAATCCGACCCAAACTGCAACTATTGGGGAGAGAGGAGAACTACTGAATGGGCCAATTAGTTAGATATTTGCCTACTAGATGCAAGTAGGAGGTAAGCATTATATGCCCACCACCTAAGTTGTGGCCTACGGCCAAGATCCTAACAAACTTAAAAAAAAATAGAGATAATTAGGATCTTACTGAACTGAAAAGATACATATTGATTTCCTGTTCATCCTGCAGCATGTAGAGCAACTACGTGAAAGTTCATAGCCTACATATGCTCGGTATTATTATTTTTCATCAACCATAGTAAGCATGTCATGCAGAAACTTTCTAAGTTCAATTGATAACACAAAGTATAGGAGTGGATGATGGAGTTAGTACAAAAAGCTTTTGTGCTGGTATGAGGAATGAAACAACACAAAAAACCAGATCGATCATGATTTTCCTTTATGGAGAATATATATTTATTTTGAGCGTTGGTGCATAAACATGTGCCTATACACCATGTTAGGTTGGAGGCTTGTACGCCCTGGTTGCACTGAAAATATAAGGTGTATACTGAGGTTTCTAGTTACATTTCGACAGTGTAACAACAACCTGACATTACTTTAGCAACAGTAGCCTTCATATTGAGAATTATTCCAGTAGGGGAGTGGATTTAACATGGAGAGTTCTATCGAAAAGAAAAGGCACCTTGTTGCATTTTAAGAAGAAAAACATATCAAATGAACTGCCACACTAACAATAAGATGCACATGTCACTGGTGGAAAAAATTGGCCATATGCACGACAATTCAACAATGTAGCATCACGTGCAATTAGAGGTTTCTCAGTTCCAATCAAAATCAATCTCGCAATATTGTTATTACGAAACCATTATTAGTGTTAAGGGCTGGGATCTCTCTCATCAGGCAAAAAGAAAGAAGATATGTTGGCCATTCATTCCACACACACATAACATGCGTATCCCAAAAGAGAAATAGCAGACTGAGCAGATTCCCCACAGCTGCTAATTAGTTTTACCCAAAAATGGGGCCGAAACTACTGTAGATGTTCACTGTATTTCATGTACTATCTGGCTAGTAAAGTATGGGGAACAGTCCGCAGATGCAAGTCAGATGCACATCGCTGACGCGCGCCTGTCAGCGGCAACACATTTGCATCTCGGTATGATAGTTGGTGGGTTCGCAGGCAAAGTACAGGCGCATTTATATATATATGTGCATTAAAGCGAAGCAGCCAGTTCAAGATATATATAGTCCGTTCGTACCACACACCAAGCTTAACTCATGGGCGCTGAGCCAGCTCTTGTACGAACGAACGTGTCCAGGTAACAAAAGCAGGCCAGGATCATGCATGTTACTCCACTGCCAGCAAGAAAATAATCAAGGGGAAATTATTTTGTGCTAAGAAACAAACTGTGTAGTCCTATGATGCAGTGCTTGTTTGATGTGCTCACAAACAGTTCATAGTTGAGGATGACTTCTCAAGATTTCCCCATTTTTTATGGTTGTTGGAGTCATAACAAGATGGATTACTAGATTGGGAAGAAAATCAGCACACGGCTGTGCTGGCCAGCACGAGTGACTTTTTCCAGCAAACAAACAATGCGCAGAGGTGGACATGTCTGAAAAAACTGCTAAAAACAGCAAGGAATCTGTAATTTATTTGAGTATATACCATATACTCGAAAAGGTGTGTCAAAATTATTTCCTGGTTTTTTCCTCGCCTAACCCTATAACAGTGGTTTAATTATCGACAAGATCGGGCGATCTGGCCTTGCCCGCATCCATCTAAACGATCGAACTCGAAGGAAAAAATCTCACCAAATTCCTGAGAGAGAGAGAGTGACAGTGGAACTCGTGTGTATTTCATGTGTACGGACAGTGCCCTTGATTATGATATGACAAACGATTAAATCTAGAGGCGGATTAAACGCGGAAATCAAGCGGGAGGCGGGGGGGAAAGGGGGCCGATCTAGGGCTAGGGTTAGCGAGCGGGTGAGCGGACGTACTCTGGCGCGGAGGCGTACTCGTAGAGGCGGCCGCGGGGGGAGAAGACGATGAGGGCGACCTCGGCGTCGCAGAGGACGCCCAGCTCGAAGGCCTTCTTGAGCAGCCCGCTCCGGCGCTTGGAGAAGGTCACCTGCCGGCTGGTGGCGTCCTCGATCCGCCGCATCTCGCGCCGGCCCCTCTTCCCGCCGCCCTTCTTGGCCGCCGCCGCCGCCGCCGCGGCCACCACGATCTGCTGCTGCTGCTCGTCTCCCTCGGCCGCCACCGCCGCCGCCGGCGGCGACGACGGCGCCATGGATCGACGGACGGATCTAGGAAGGATCTCGGAGGAGCACAGCGGCGGGCGGGCGGGCAGGCTTAATCTGGTGGAGGGAGGGAGGGAGGAGATGGATGTGTTTTCCGGGGAGGCAAAAGGGGGAGGGGGATTTTGTTACTCAGAAAGGAAAGGTTCCGAGGACGGGGAAGGCCCCACAAATGGCAACGCCTGGTTGGGCCGGATGGCACCTCCACGTACCACTCCTCCATCCACATGTGCATCCCG
>NC_041390.1:5198876-5203275 GCF_002162155.2 Triticum dicoccoides | reverse complement strand
ATTGCTTTTCCCCACCACCTACTACCCCATTGGGTTCCACGAAAGTGGAAACTGCTGCCACCGTAGGACTTGCTTAATCCGTAGTAGTATCATTTTTTTTGGGTAGTATAAGTACATACATATATTCTTAAAAAGATCGGATTTTGCTTATTTAGGGGAAGTCGGGTTAGGTTATCATCTTATTCAATGTCTGACATGACCCATGGGCGTCGCGAAGGGCGACCAAGGAGAGAGCGATATAAAAGTCGGTGGCAACAGAGAGCGGCGGACGACCATAGAGGCGCGCATATGTACATCTCACTGGTTGCGGGAATATCACGCCGGGTATTTTATTTTTTAAGATTCGTGTGGTCTTGATAACTTGAGAGTGAAAACTATTCCCAAGATTCGGCACGAGCATTTTTTGCAACGAATTACTTATTTTTCTGCTTTTAGTTTTTTTTTACAAGCGGGCCCGGAATGCTTGGGCCATTTACTTGTTATACCACGAGCCGTGGCACAACCAATAACCCAAATAGATAGTTGTTTTCGTAGAGTAAGAGCCCACTTTATTAAGCCAACCCGAGCGACCCACACCCATACCCGGCCTACCCCGGTGGTTGGACCGAACCGAACTATTCAAAAAGGTATGGCGATAGTGGCTCTTTGTTTAGCTCTATGAGGGTTATTTCTTCTATAAATCTATTTAAGAATATAATAGTGAATTGTGCTCCTTGTGACTTGTGGCACATGATCAATGAGGATGATGCCATAAACATCAAGCTAGGTTATCTTTGCATTGATGTGCACATAGGCAGAGGCGAAGCAAGGCCAAAAGTAGGCCCCTGTAACACTCTACAGTAATTGCTACTTCAACAAAGGATTTGGGCCTCACGTCCCGGGCTTAGGCCCTAGGGGTCCCCCCATATATGCAGGCCATCATGGTCAAACGAGTGGTACAGATCTAGGCCGCGTTGTAACGCTTGGCTTTGCAGTGCGGTGCCTTATGTTTTTTTGGGTCCGCTAGAGCAAGGAGAAAGCGGTGAAAATTAACGTACTACACTATGAACACATACACATATAAATCCAACTAGAAAAAATGTCTTATACTATTAATGTACAGAGTTACTACCTCCCTCTCAAAATATAAGACATTTTTGGAGTCCAAAACATCCTATTTAGGACAGAGGAGTAGTATATAACCCTAGGTACACATATACATATAGTACATGCTTGGACCAATCAATATTTCCCTTTGTGGCAAGGTATGCATGCAAATGCATGCGCCTAAACTAATGTCGTACTATATAGAAAACGCAATTGTCCATGCATGGACGCCAAACGCCAACACGATGCATTGGTCATCCGGTGGTACATCGTCACATACTAAAATAATGCTAAATTAGACAATTGCACGTGGGTTGCAACGGGAGTATAAACATTATTCTAGTAGATTAGCCCGTGATTGCACGTCCATTATTATATTAATGCGCTAAAATCGTAGCAGGTTCTTGTATGCAATCGGCATGATTTACCTGCCATTTTATTGTTAAGCACTTATTTGGTAAGAATTTAATGACTTACCAAACAAATATGTTTTTATTTTGGTAAGTTAATAAAACATGAGACAATTAATTCTATTTTAGGGAGAATGGATGAGAGAAAAAAATCAAAGATGGGAGGAAAAAATCAAAGAGAAGAGGAAAGAGTGGAACGAATATAAGGAAGGTTGGACGAAGGAGATGTAAAATGAGAACCTTACATTTTTTTAAAGTAGTATAGATATAGATATATGTATCCCAAAATACTAATACTATCTGTGGTTGCTTTTTCGATTGCCGATTTTATTGGAGCCCAACGTACTTTAGTTAGGCAAGTTCGTCTAACCCCTTAGGTTACTAAAATTGTGATGGACCAGAAGACTTTTTGCATAAAAAAGGGGTTAGTAGTAATAATCCCTCAAAGTGAACCAACCTTTGGTCATGTTAGGAGAATGGTGGTACCCCCGGTACACCAGAGTTTAAGTCCTAAAGCTGACATTGGTGCTCACGTTTTTCTAAAATTATTCCAGACCTTTCTGTTCAGTGGGAGGAGAGGCGGCTTGTGTTGATTTCGACAATCTTCTTTTCTTACAGGTGCGTGGTTTTGCCAGTCTTGAGATGTTATGCCAGCTCAGTCTTTCAGATGTGCTCGTAGGTATAGGGTGTGTGTGGGTTCACAAGAATGACTGTATGCTCTTGCATGTGAGCGACCTCATTGCACTGCGTTCAAAAACAATCCGTCAAAAAAAAGTTAGAACCAGTAAGAATATGCTACTCCACAAAGTTAAACAAGGAGGCCATCACCGTTACCATTGCATACTCAGTTACTCACCACAGAAAAAAAAATGAATTGTACTTCCAGCGTTTATTTTAAAATGAATTTACTTCCGGTGCTGATTAACTCGTCTGGTGCACCCTTGGTGGGACGGACGCCTGCATGCATGGAGCTAGACTGAAGCGGGACGCCTCAAAAGAATCAGGCTGCACTAATAATAACCAGTTGAGTTGAGTTCATGTGCGCAGTTGGGCTAGCTGCGACCTCCTCAAAAGACAGGCATCGCATCGTATCTCATCTCATAAAAAAAAAGAATGCATGCGTCGTCTGCCCCTGCCGTCCCTCTCCGACGAGCACCCATCAGCAGTCGTCCGGTAGTTTACTCCACCCCAGATCGGGAAACCTGCGTCCACCCATTCGCGGCGCCCAAGGGGCCACCAGCCGGGACCGGTCACCCGCGACGGGGACGGATCTTTTCTCCACGTGTCGGCCGGCGATTGCCGGCGGCCCGCGTCCGTACGGCGGGGCGCGTGGGGGTCGTACGGACGGCGAACCCTCGGTCGACACGTGCCGGCGCGGCAGGGAGGAGGGGGGAGGACCACCCACGAGCGCGGCAGGGCAGGCAGATTCCAAGTGGGCTGGCTCGCGCGCGGCCCCATCCACGTCCGGTGGTGGTCCGGTCCACTAAACTATCCGGAAAATAAAAGAGGGGCGTGCGGGGCCGCTTTCTCCCTTGTGCCACAGTGGGCAGAGTGCGGATCGCTGTGCCAGGGCATGCACCGCGTCGGCAGATGCCTCCATGAATTCTCGTGAACAGTTTTTTTTTTGAACGGCTGAAGAAGAAGAACAGTTACCTTTCCTTGTTGCAGATAATATTCTTTCCTCTTTTAGTCGTGCAGATTTTTTTACTTTGTTTTTAGCGAATGAAGTTTTTTTACTCTATATTATAACCTGGGCACGGGCAACCAGTCCCGAGAAACCCATGCCTAGATATAGGACCTCAATATGCAGCCCAAATCAAAAATCGGGCCAGGCTTGGGCTCCAAGTTTCAGCCCAAAGTAGACCCGTCCGGTGATAGAAATATCTTCTTCTTCTTCTTCTTCTTCTTCTTCTTCTTCTTTTGCTGGGGAGGTATGGAAATATCTTAAGCTACAGCTGCCATACAAAACTCCCCTTGGCCACATGTAACCCTAACCAGTCATCTCCCTTGTCAATTTCTCCTTCCCAACCGCAGATGTTCCAACTGCGTCCCATTCCCCTTCTGCCATGCCACTGAGGTTTGGCGAAAAAATAAATAATTAAATAAAAATGAATCTGGACAGAACATTCAAAAGTCATATTGGTGTCAATCACAGTATGATTGTAACCCTGTCAACAATATCTACTCATTCCTCGCAAAAAATAACAATATCTACTCAATGATTACAAAATCATAAGTACACAAAAATGTTTTACGAATGCAAATCGAACACCACCTATTTTGTGTAATATATTCTACATGTAGTTGAACCAATTGTTGGTCAAATAATCAATTTACACAACCAAACTACACATTTACGTTTGTAACTGCGGCGATACTTGGACAAAGAAAAGGACCAAGTCAAGAGCGAAGAGTCTTTTTGTGGATGATTTTGACCGGCTGTCGACAGATACGTGCCTCTAAACCGCGACGGTTTGGCCGATTTGGGGGATCTCAGGCCACTTGTGTGGGTTGCCCTCTCGCCATGTTCATTCGTCGCATGTATAACATTAAACAAAGAATAGGAGCAGAGTTGTCCTACATGGGGAAAAAGAGAGGTGTAGGGCCATAGCGCGACCGTGTTTGTGAGAAAGCTCTGATATGCACATATCAATACAGTGTGTGCTCGAATTTATTAATTCATACTCGCCATGTTCCTATTATTTTCCAAATAATTGTTTATTTTCCCAAGTCAAACTTCTTTACATTTGATGGCGGAGTTTTAAAAAAGGCAGATGATGCTCATGCAAGCAGACATGCAGTGGACGCACGTTGATAATAGAGCATACTCGCGAAGCGGCAAGATCCTATTCCACGCGTACACACCATTCCGGGAGCACCTATTTCGCGCACTATGCCTGCCG
>NC_041390.1:5194546-5198736 GCF_002162155.2 Triticum dicoccoides | reverse complement strand
ACACACTCTTTTTTCCATTTCTTTTTTTCCTTTTTTTCTTTTCTTTTCTTTTCTGTTTTGTTTTTCTTATTTAAAATAGTTCATGATTTAAAAAAGTTTCAGATTTCCCAAAAAATGGGAATTTAAAAAACGTTCAAGAAATAAAAAAATCGTGCAACCAAAAAAGGTCATGATTTCAAAAAAATGTTCACGTATTAAAAAAATCATGATTTTTCTCAACTTTTTATAGAAAAAACAAAAAATAATTGAGAATTACAAACATAGTTCATCAATTCAAAAAATGTTCATTAATTTCTAAAAAAATTAATGTATTTGAAAAAGAATGTTCATAAAACAAAAAATGATAATGAATCTGAGAAATTTTTTATGCGGCTAAAAGAGGGGCTCTATTCACCCACACCCACCCTTTTCTAGATCATTTATTGATTGTTTGTTTTGCGATAGCTAACCACTCCCGGTGAATGGTGCCTTCTAGATCATTTGAAATTATAGTTTTCTGAACCCATCCTTCTCTAAAGTTGAAAGTCCATGAAGATTTTGCAAATACCTACAATTCGATCAAATATGGTATGTGTGTGTAATTATATTTAATGTTGAATCTAATAATAGTAATTTTGTGTTGTAGTTGTTCATAGCATTTTCTCGTGGATCCAATCAAACTTTAGAAATGTTATCTTCCTCATGGTTAAAACTTGAGGCTTACTCCATAAAAAAGAGAGGCAGTAGTGTTTAAATTGGAATGTGATGTGCACCTACGCACACATTTCAAGTAAGGCTGGACAAACAACCCAACCCAGCATTGGGAGATCATCTTCTGCATACCGTACAAGACAAATCATGGTTTTTTTAATAACAAACAGAGGTTCGCTGAAATTGGTCATGCCTGGCGAACATAACAAGCAAAGACAAACAACCGCGACTCCTATTTCCTGCGTGGAGGGATAACCTACAAACGCATACCTCCTCACAAGCTTGCGCTGAAAACGGATAGCACGCGGACGGGCGGGTCGTGTGCGCGTGTTCTCTCCTGGCCCGCCCGCCGGTGGCACAAGGACCCTCTTTTCTATCCACCCCCTCCCCCTTCCAGCCGCACCTCCCTCCACTCTTCTCCACTCTTGCCCCTAGCCGCCGTCGTCGTTGCCATTGCAGCTGTGCAGCTCGGACGCGCGCTCGCCCAGCCCCCTTCCCCTCGAAGACCCCGAGCTACCCAACCACGGCCACCTGATTTGCGCACCCTGCGGCCGGATTAGGAGCGGATCCGGTCGGTTTTGAGCTCGCTCGGCTGTGGGAGGCCAGGCCGCGCCATGGACTGGTTGGGCACTAGGCCGGAAGGCCCGGCAAGGCCGCATGCAGGTAGTGGCTCCTCCTCTAGCCGCTCGGATCTACACCGTCGATGGTCCACCGGCAGATACACGAATGGTGGTCGGTCGGGCTCGGCGCTAGCCCAAAAGCTCGTCGGTGCATCATTGCCACTCATTAAGTGCGCCATGTGTCTACAACACCGGAACATCCCGGATGGGTGTTTATCAAGTGCTTAAACGATAGGGTATGTGCTACTTTAGCTTCGGTTGTGCTCTCAGATTTGACTAGTTGTGCTAACTTAAAATTTTATTGTGTAGAATGGATGCAAGTTTTGGTATTGGGAAGAAGAGTATATCGATATATTGATAGATCACAATTTAGTAGATGTTTGTGCACTTTTAACTAGCATAGAGGCTAGAGATGAGACTAGTGCACTTGTTGCTAGAATAGAGGCTAAACATGAGACTAGATGTGAGGAATCAACTTCTACTTCTTTACACTCGAAGAAGAAAGAAGCACGCAAGATCGAGCCTTCATAGATCAACAATGAATGCATCGATAAGGCACTAATCCAAGTTACAGGAGCAGTTATGGAAGTCTGATATCTTTTAAAATGTATTCTTGTGGTTCTTGTTTTCTTTAGTCTTACTTTTCTAGTCAAAATTTGGTGACGTATTCTCATGTATCAAAAGTCAATTATGAAAAAAGGTTATGGGCTTGCAAAGAAAAATGTACGCGGACAGGATGCGTCCGTGCGTTGGGCGCACGGCCATCGAATCCCAGAAACTGCCCGGACACGGCCCCATTGCCCTACCCAAATGGACAGAATCCGAGCAAAACGGACGTCCGTTTGGGTCGTGCACTGGAGTTGGCCTTAGATGTGCAATAACTAAATTACATCTAGATGTGCCCTAAACACACCTATGAATTCAGGTTTGTGGCCAAAGTCAGACCTGTTCATTACCCCCTCTGGCTCCTCAACTATAGGTCCGACCATCTATGCTTCGGCCATTGAACACTTATTTGAGCTTTGCCCATTAAATTCTGTAGCCAAAATGTACCCTCCACATATACCTAGATGTTGGCCGAGAGCACGGTGGATTTGAGTGCCCCCCTTGGCGATTTCAATGTGTCTTGCATTGAGGTTGAAGCGGAGGTGAATGAAGAGAATGACGGTGATGGTGACGTGTAAGAGATCGACATTTCGGTCAGTCTGGGCGTTTGAGGCCCGTTTGAGGCGACCGTCTGGGTCGAAATTTCGTGACCAAGCCGTCCGTCTGGGTGTTTGAGGCGGGTTTAGGGCGCCCGGATGTAGATGATTTTAATCTAGTTTGGGAAGTTTTCGGAAGCTTCTAGGCCAGATTTTCAATCGTTTTTTTTCTTCTGTGTTTATGGCCGATTTTCATCAAATTTTTCTAAGGGATATTCATTTTGTTTTAATTATTCATTTTTATTTCATATGGTTAGTTTTTCCCTTTTCGGTCTATTTTTAAATTTATGAACATATTAAAATTCACAATTGTGTCTAAACTTACAAACTATTTTTCCAAACTCTTGATCTTTTTCAAATATGTAAGCATTTTTCAAGGTTTCCAACATTTTCTAAACTCTGGGAACTTTTATCAAACTCACGAACTTTTTTTAATTCACATTAAAAATTGTGGACATTTCTGAAATTCACGTACATTTTTAAATACATGATTTTTTCAAAAAATGTTTTTTTATTATAAACTATTTTTAGATACACTATCTTTTTTAGAATTTGTGAACTCTTAAAACCCATAAATTTTTAAATTCATGGTTGTTTTTCGAAATCAGTGAACATTTTTCAAATTCACGAGCTTTTTCAAAATTGCAAGTTTTTCGAATTCAAGATTTCTTGGATGCACCAATTATTTTAATCCATATAAAAACTGGTGACCAGGTCATTAGAGTAGGAAAATAATGAATGCAAAAAAAAACATTAACCCTCGTGAGCGAGCTGTGGGAGAGGCAGCTAGCAATATTGGGTCACAACCCACGAACTTAGCGAGCACCAGGAACCCATTAGATGCTTGAAGCGTAGAGAATAAGCGAAATCACTAATTAAGGGGTACCCCTTCCAAAGGTCACTCAACCTTATGTCATGCAGACAAGTGGCGCATATGTAGTGTGCCACTTGTCGCAATCAGGAAGTTTTCATTTTTCTATTCTTCAAAATGCTTTATCTCTTTAGACATGCATCGAAACCGTGAATCGTTTTTACCCTTGGATTTCTCGCGTTGATTTTATCCCTCCAAAACCTACGAAAACTAGGCAAAAACTAAAGCACAAAGAAACCAATAAAATCATGTAAAGCCCAAAAGAAAATGGGATCGCTAGCATGCAACATGTCGTGATGGTAGGACGCACCTTTGGCGCGATCTCAAGCCAAAAGAGTGACATTTGGGGGAGCCCTTCAAGATGTACCTGTTTTTTTAGGAATGCCATCATGGCTAATTTTATTAAATTAAATCACGATTACATCGTCAATCAACAGCGGCATAATAAAACTAGGTGGATCATCAGCCCACACACAACTATCTAGATTACATTCATGTGCAAGTATATGGGCTACCCGATTTGCTTCCCTTGGACAGTGCATAAATAAGATTTTGTCAAAAGAGCTCGCCTGAATACGGATGTCTTCGAATATCAGAGCAGCAACGGTCGCAGAAAAACCACCTTCCTGAAGAGTATCAATAACTCCTGCACAATCAGACTGAATAACTAATTTCTCACATCCTATTTGATTCGCAAGATGAATACCATCTAAAACTGCTTGAGCTTCAGCTGTTGCCGCGTCAAGCGCAAAAGGAATAAACTTGGAACCCGTGCCTACAAATCTGCCTTTATCTAATGGGCCAAGC
>NC_041390.1:5167960-5194090 GCF_002162155.2 Triticum dicoccoides | reverse complement strand
ACACCGTCGGTGGTCCGCCGGCAGATACACGAATGGTGGTCGGTCGGGCTCGGTGCTAGCCCAAAATCTCGTCAGCGCACCATTGCCACTCATTAAGTGCGACGACTGCCCATAGAAGGTCGTGCACCGCGTGTCTACAACGCTGGAACATTCTAGATGCGTGTTTATCAAGTGCTTAAATGATGGGGTATGTGTTACTTTAGTTTCGGTTGTACTCTCGGATTTGACTAGTTGTGCTAACTTAAAATTTTATTGTGTAGAATGGATGCAAGTTTTGGTATTGGGAAGAAGAGTATATCGATATACTGATAGAGCACAATTTAGTAGGTGTTCGTGCACTTTTAGCTAGCATAGAGGCTAGAGATGAGACTAGTGTACTTGTTGCTAGAATAGAGGCTAAACATGACACTAGATGTGATGAAGCAACGTCTACTTCTTTACACTCGAAGAAGAAAGAAGCACGCAAGATCGAGTCTCCACAGATCAACAATGAATGCATCAAGAAGGCACTAATCCAACTTACAGGAGCAGTTATGGAAGTTGGATATCTTCTAAAATGTATTCTTGTGGTTCTTGTTTTCTTTGGTCTTACTTTTCTAGTTTAAAATTTGATGATGAATTCTCATGTATCAAAAATCAATTATGAAAAAAAGTTATGGGCTTGCAAAGAAAAATGTACGCGGATAGGATGCGACCGGGATGCGTCTGCGCATTGGGCGCGCGGACACCGTATCCCAGAAACTGGATAGAATCCGGCCAAAACGGACGTCAGTTTGGGGTCGTGCACTAGAGTTGGCCTTAGATGTGCAATAACGAGCACATCTAGATATGCCCTAAACACACCTATAAATCCAGGTTTGTGGCCAAAGTCGGACCTGTTCATCCATTGAACACTTATTTGAGCTTTGCCCATTAAATTCTGTAGCCAAAATGTGCCCTCCACATATACCTAGATGTTGGCCGAGAGCACGGTGGATTTGAAGCCCCCCTTGGTGATTTCGATGTGTCTTACGTTGAGGTTGAAGCGGAGGTGAATGAAGAGAATGACGGTGATGGTGACATGTAAGAAATCGACATTTCGGTCAGCCGGGGCGTTTGAGGCCCTATTTGAGGCGACCGTCTGGGTGAAATTTCATGACCGGGCCGTCCCCCGGGCGTTTGAGGCGGGTTTGGGGCGCCCGGCCGTAGATGATCTTAGTCTAGTTTGGGAAGTTTTTGGAAGCTTCTAGGCCAGATTTTCAGTCGTTTTTTTCTTTCATTTTTAATACTTCTGCATTTTTTATTTTTATGGTTAGTTTTTCCCTTTTCGGTCTATTTTTAAAATTCATGAACATATTAAAATTCACAATTTTTTTTCCAAATATACAAACTATTTTTTAAACTCTTGATCTTTTTAAAATATGCAAGCATTTTTCAAGGTTCCCAACATTTTCTAAACTCTGTAGACTTTTATCAAACTCACGAACTTTTTTTTAATTCACACTAAAATTTGTGGACATTTCTGAAATTCACGTACATTTTTTAAATACATGATTTTTTTCAAAAAAATGTTTTTAATTCATAAACTATTTTTAGATACACTATATTTTTTAGAATTTGTGAACTTTTAAAATCAATAAAGTTTTAAATTCACAGTTGTTTTTTGAAATCAGTGAACATTTTTCAAAATCACGACCTGTGCAATTTTTTTGAATTCATGATTTTCTTGGATGCACCAATTATTCTAATCCATATAAAAACTGGTGACCAGGTCATTAGAGTAGGAAAATAGTGAATGCAAAAAAGAACAGTAACCCTCGTGAGCGAGCTGTGGGAGAGGCAGCTAGCAATATTGGGTCACAACCCACGAACTTAGCGAGCACCAGGAACCCATTAGATACTTGAAGCCTAGAGAATAAGCGAAATAACTAATTAAGGGATACCCCTTCCAAAGATCACGAGTGGCACACATGTAGTGTCCACTTGTCGCAACCAGGAAGTTTTCATTTTGTTTATTCTTCAAAATGGTTTACCTCTTTAGACATGCATCGAAACCACGAATCGTTTTTACCCTTGGATTTCTAGCGTCGATTTTATCCCTCCAAAACCTACAGAAACTAGGCAAAACTAAAGCACAAAGAAACCGAAAAAATCATGTAAAACCCAAAAGAATGTAGAAATGGGATCGCTAGCATGCAACACGTGGTGATGGTAGGGTGCACCTCTAGGCGCGATCTCCAGCCAAAAGAGTGACATTTGGGGGGATCCCTTCAAGATGTACCAGTTAATTAGTTGCACGACTCCTATTTGACGCCCTCAACACCGATTATAGTGTATTTCACAAATCAGCACCCCCCCTCCCTCGGTCCTGGGCTCGGCCCATTAGATTTTTCTTCTTCTTTATTTTAACCTTCAAAAATAAGCATGTGAAAATGGGATTTAAACTCTCCACCACTTGGTGTACTTCCACCCGATCTAACCTGCTAGGAAATCAAACTTGATGTGCCTAGTTACTTTTTCTTCTTCTTGTTGTTATGCGTCTTCTTTGTCTGGTTTTCTTCGGTTTTATTCCTTTCTATTTTACTTTTGTCATTTGTTTTTCCATTTGTTTGAATTCACAATTCTTTTAAAATCACGAACTTTTTCAGATTTATAAACATTTTTTCATATCCATGAACTTTTTTTAATTCAGGAACTTTTTTCAAATCCATGAACCTTTTTTTTTTCATATTTTAGAACTTTTTTCAATTTCATGAACTACTTTCAATTTTGTGAACTTTTTGTTGAATTCATGAACTTTCTTCAATCTCGCAAACTTTTTTGTCAAATTCGTTAACTTTTCTTCAAATCGATGATTTTTTTTTCAATTTTTGTTTACTTTTTCCATACTCGTGAACTTTTTTTTGTCAATTTCATGAATTGTTTTCAAATCCATGAAGCTTTTTTTTCCATATTGTAGAACTTTTATCAATTTCATGAACTACTTTCAAATTTGTGAACTTTTTATCGAATTCATGAACTTTCTTCAATCTCGCAAACTTTTTTTTCAAATTTGTTAAAAAATTTCAAATCGATGATTTTTTCTCAATTTTTGTTTACTTTCTCCAAACTCGTGAACTTTTTTCTCAAATTCGTGAACTTTTTTCAAAATTATTGAAATTTTATCATTTCATTATAAAAAACCAAATCGATGAACTTTTTTTTTAAGATCCTATGATTTTTTCTAACTTTTAGTCATTTTTCGATTTTATGATTTTGTTCTAAAATTAGTGAGCTTTTCTCAATGTCATGAACTTATTTGAATACGTGAACTCTTTCTAGTTTGTGAACTTTTGTTGAATATGCAAACATTATTTTCATGTTCGTGATTTTTTTTGAAACAGTGAACTTTTAAATTTGTTCACAATATTAAAAAAATCACTTTTTGTTTTTTGCAAAATGTTATCAAATTATTCAAAAAACACAGCGATACAGTAAGCGGTACTGTAGCGCGGCTACATTTGTTCTTAAATTATTCGTGCTGCAACGAGCCACTAGAATCTAATAGCTCTAGTTTTTTTAAACGAGTGTTATGGAGTGAGTTTGATTCCTCGTCAGAGCCACCATTTTGCCGGTTTTTCGCGGTATAATACAATTCGCCGCGTGCCACGTATGTGGGCCAGCCCAGCAAGCGCTACGGTGAGCGCCAGTTGCCTTCCGCGGCGCTCAAGGCGCGGAATAGGCACTCCCAATTAGTTACTCCCCTGAATAAGATGTCTCCCTCCCGTCTCACACTAAGGCCCAGTTCTTTTGCCAGAATCTGCGGATTCTCCCAGAACCTGCCCATTTGTTTTACAATCCTATCTAGTTAGGGTCTAATTAGATAGGATTGTAAAATAAATAAGGCTCAAAGATTCTGGGAGAAGCTAGGTTGGGGTCGGATTCTGAGAGAATCCCCAGATTTTGGCAAAAGAACTGGGCTTAAAGGTGGTACCCCTTCGCTCTTTTTTACTCCGCGTATTAGATTTTTGTCAAGTTTGACTAAATCTATATAAAAGAAAATATCAACATCTACAATACCAAATATATATGCCATCAAACTGCATTTCATAACGAATCTAAAAATATTGATTAAACATCATGAACGTCGATACCTTTTTTTCTATAAGTTTGATCAGAGTAGAGATACTTTGATTTCAGACTAAAAACGATCGGAGGGAGGGAGTAAGACGCTATGCATCCCCGGCCTCTCCACCCCAAAAGTATAATAAATAAATACCAACGAAGAAGGAGAACCCATCCCTGAAATGGGACCGTACGGCAGATCAGAAGGCGGCCATCCGTCGTGAGAGTGAGCTAGCTAGCAGCATTATTGCGCCACGAGTGATGTTATTCAGGCCTACTACTACTAGTAGCATAGCAAGTAGCTTTGAGGATAAGATGAGGCAGAGGATGGCACTCCTTCCTCCTTTTCCTCATCCTATGGACGGACAGACCACCATCATTATCGCCGCCGCCAATAATGCAGTTGGAGAAAAGCATGCGCCGTCCTTTCTTTTCCAACTACATTAGAGCATCTCCAGCCGTTGGCTTCCCATGAGGCGCTAAAAATCGCCCCCTGAACCGCACCGGCGTAAAAACGCGCGCTGGGGGCGTGATGCCATCCAGTCGTGGCGTCCATGGGATTTTTTGAACGGCGCAAACACGGCGAGTTCATGCATATTTCGGCGACTTCAAACCAAATTCGATCAAACACGGCACAAACATGCCTCCTCATACATATTTAAAGTATTTTACAAAAAAAAACTACTAGGCCCGCCCGCCGTCTCGCTCGCCTCGCCGCTCATCGCCGGCCGCCGCCCTTGCAGTTCTACATGCCGAGGAGCCTGTAGAACCACGTGTAGTCGCAGCCGCCGTCATCGTCGTCGCCACCTCCGTCGTGGCCGCCGTCCCTGCTGCAACCCTCCCCCGGTTGACGCGGCGGGTTGGACGGTCTGGCAGCGTCCTTGTCGTCATCGCTGTCGAGGATCACGACGCCGTGCTCGTCCTCGCGCCCACGCTTGCAGGCGGCGATCTCCTCCAGGGCCCGGGTCTGCCGGGTTATCTCTGTCCGGAGGTAGTTGTCGCGCGCCCACCGCAGGGCGTCCGCGTTGGAGAAGCCACGCCGGGCTATCTCCTCATACTCCGGGGGGAGGCTGGGCTCGCCCGGAAGCGGGGGTGGAGTCGGCGATGCGGATACCGGAGCTGCGGGTGCGCCGGCTGACAGGCGTGTCCTGGGGCTCCGGCTTGACGGGGCAGAGGCAGGGAGAGCCGGTCGACCGACCGGACGAGGAGGAGGACGCCCGGGGTCCATGCGCTCGGCGTCCACGAGCTCCCACGGCGGCGAGAGAAGGACGGCGGGGAGGGGTACTCCAGCCTCGGCGTGTTGCCGCCCTCGGTGTACTCGAGGACGACCTCCAGCGTGCGGCCGGGCACACCCCACCATCGGCGCCGCCCCTCGGAGTTGAGCCTGCCGGAGGGCACGATGCCGTTGGTGGCCTCGAGCTGCTCGGCGTGACGGCGGCGGAAGTAGGGCTCCCAGAGCGGGCTGTCGGGGACGTAGCGCGGCCGCTCCCTCGCCGCCCGCGGCAGAGAGGCGCGAATACGCCCGATCTCCGCATGACGTGCCGTCTCGGTGGGCGGTGGTGGCACCGGGACCCCGCCGGCGCTGATTCTCCATGCCCCGGGCACCCGCATGTCCGGCAGGACCGGGTACTCGGCCTCGTAGAGGAGCCGAGTTTCGTTTTCGTGAAGGTGGCGGCGGTCGAAGCCGTTCGCCGCCGCCTAGGAATCGTTCGGCCATTTCTACGAACTGGGACAGCGAGGAGAGAGGGAGGAAGGGGAGATAGGGCGCGTCGGCGGTGGAGACTCTGTGCATGCCATCGGCACACTAGGATCGGCTTATATAGACGGAGGCGGCGTGAGCACGCGTGACATGCGCGGCGTTACGCCTCCACTGTGCCGCCCTGTCTAGGGGAAGGGAAGGAAGGAAGGAGGCAGGAAAGAGGAGGAGAAATTCCCCAACCTCTCTCTCTCTTTGTCCGTCTGTTGTCGTTGAGTTCCACTTGACTCGCTCCCCCGCAGATCGAATCCGCCTCGAATTCCCCGATCCAGCAGCGCGGCCAGCCATCCACATCCCCACCCGCGACGACTCCGCCAGAGCGAAAAAGAGGACCCTTCTCCTCTGCTCCCATCCTTCGTCCCCCCGCCCAGCGCCAGATCCCTTCCCAGACCCAGCGGTACCCCATCACCACCCCCGCCTTCCTGCCAGGTAACCGCCGCTCCCCCCTCCCCTCCCTCGGCTCTAACCCGGATCTGGATGTTCCTCTTCCCCGCGCGAATTCGCCCAATTCGAGCGATGTTCGGTTACGGCCGTGGGGAGGGGAAATTGCCGGTTGGTCGCCGGAATCGCGCGCGTAGCTTCCGTCAAATCGGCGAATCAAGGCCCGATTCGGTGGAATCGGCGGTGCAACCGGTCGTAATAACCCTAGGAGGAATTCGGGGTTTGTTTTCCGATCGTACGAGAGCCGAGGGGATCTGCTCCTCTACCGCTCCGGCAACCCGGCTAGGTTTTGTTATTAGTCGAGATCTCGTCTCGTCAACCGCGGGCTCGCAGCGCACAGCAGCAGCATGCGCTGAATTCTGCGATGCTCCTGCTCTCTTGTTCTAGTGTGGTTATTATTTCGCCTACTATTCACTGGGTGGATATGTTGGATCCTGCGCCATGATGCGGAGCAGTACATCGGTTGGGTACCCCTGTTTAGGGAATTTTGCTTCTGCTGTTCGGATACGCCCAAATTCATGGCAAGTAAGACTGCACAATTTAAACTCCAAGCCTCTGTATTTATCTCTCATCTGCTTCTACCAGGCATTTTAAACTCCATGCGGTGAATTCTGTGATACTCGTCCTCCCATCTTCTAGTCCAAGTTAATATTTCGCTAATTTATTGGGTGGATATGTTAGATCCTGGGCCATTATGTAAAGTACTAGTAGCACAACGTTTGGTACCTTTTTAGGGAATTTTGCTACTGCTGTTTAGATACACCTGAATTCATGGAAAGTTGAGTTAAACTGTGCAGGTTATTCAGATCGGTCCATGGATCGGCCAGTTTACTTGCCATGATCACAAAGATCGGACCATTTTCTCTTATACAAAAAGATACCAAAGCCCATACCGACACTCCAAGCCTCTGTCATCTGTATTCATCTCTCATCCGGTTCTGCCAGGCTCCACCTAAGAAATGAGATCTTGTATCTGTCCCTTTGCTTTCGAAGAGCAGAACAAACTAGAGAATTCAAATCCTTACAACTCGGCGTGCCAATTGGGCATTGGTTCATGGGGATATTTTTTGCCGTGATGGCAGAATTTTTCTGCCTTGCTCACTGATTGCCATTATAATTTGAATACTGAAAATATGTCACGAGATCATTTTTCGTACACGATGTGTTATTGTTTGGTTTATTCTGTATCATAACATTATTGTCGCGTTGCCTGAATCACGAAAGGGTCTATTCTTCTTCTTCACCATCCATATCTGTTCATTTTTCAAAAGTTGACTAGGCTTTCTTACCTGAAGCTTCTTCTTCTGTTGTTGCAGTAGTAGATCCCTTATGAGCTGGTTGGCTGCGGTTTCACTTCAGTTTGGGGGCTACTAAGATGGGTCAGCAGCTGGGCAGAGACAAGATTGGATCAAACTTAACAGCTGATGACATAGCGAGCGCTTTCTACTTCTCGCTCCTGCTCTCCCCTGTTGTCTCCTACTGGGATTGCATCTTCCGCAAGATAAGATACTCCTTCAGACCCGAGTGGGTGTAGCATTCTGCGCCAACCGCTTCTGCACTAGTTGGTCCGGGAGTAAATCGGCCGGCCCGTAGGAAGAAAGCATCTAGACAGGAGTCCAATAACTATGAACTTTGCAGATTTTGGTTTTCCGTAATTATAACTGGTAGCGGAGTTTAGCTGAGATAGTAGTAGTCAATAGCAAGCAGTCACAGTGGTCATGGAGAAGGCTGCGGGCAATCAGGCAGGGAAAGTCTTGAAGAAGGGAAAGAAGAAACAGGCGAAAGATGAGCTGGACCGCCAGAAGCAGGCTGAGAAGAAGAGGCGTCGGCTAGAGAAAGCGCTTGCAAACTCTGCTGCCATCATTTCAGAGCTAGAGAAGAAGAAGCAGAAGAAGAAAGAGGAACAGGAAAGGCTGGACGAGGAAGGCGCTTCGATAGCCGAAGCAGTTGCTCTTCATGTTCTCATAGGTGAGGACTCCGATGAATCCCGCCATCTGGTGCTGAACAAGCACAGAAGATGCAACGACTGGGACCCCTCGGCTGGTTTGGATTTCACTCTGGACACGCAAGGCGCAGCTGATATCTACTCCCCTGGTGGACTCATGTGCGGCAATCAAGCTTATGCTTCCAGCGGGAGGTGGATCGACTGGGGGAACGCTCATCCCCTGCCAACCTGGGGAGAAGTGAGGGACCTGAAAGCGTCCTACTACCAAGGAACGTTCCACCAGTCAACAGTCGCCTGCCCAGGCTACATGGCTGCCCAGGCCGTCTCATCGCTGCAGATCCGAGAAGACTCATCCTCTCCAGGCCAGGGAGTCGCCGCCGCGACCGTCGTTAATAGGATGCTCGGCGGCACCAACAGGCTCAACCTTTACAGGGAGATATGAAAAAGGAAGATATATACAACCAACCTCGTCGTCATAGTGGTTTTGTACATAATAGTCACCGAAGGTGTGCTGACTATTTTGCCTGCGTGCAGCTGTTCCAGCTATCAGGAGAATCTGATGGCGCAACTTGTTCCGCCCTTTTGTTTTCGTCAGTCGGTGTAATAGGATATTTTGCGTCTGCTATTGTTGGTATTGTAATGAAACAAATATGATTTCGATTCTCTTGCTGCTAGCTGGGTTTTGTCTCGAAAGTCTATATATAGTTCCATCTTTTTGTGTTTCCTCCCGAAATAAAAGGTGCCTGTGGAATGAAAAACTTTTTGCGTTTTTGCCTCCGTCCATAAGTGGATTGTTCCCAAGAGTATTTTGTTGTGCCAAATGAAATCCCAGAATGGAACATGCATGTATTGATCATTGCACTGGATGGCGCTGTGTATTATAAACTGCAGAGTTATGTACAGGGAAGAACCAGAACAGATTCCGGGAAGACTTATGGACCAATCACTGCGCGTTATATATGGATTGATGTGACCTAATTGATCCGTACATTTTTCAGATAAAGGTAAACTTTATTGACTTAAAATGGAGCTTCGAATAAAGGTGAATTTAATTGACTCAAAATGAAGCATTGAAGAGATAAAAACACTCCTCTCAAAAGAAAGTAAAGATACAAACACTACGAGCAATTGAGGACACACCCAAACACTCGGCCTCTACATACTTAGAACGCACACAGCCAACACACACACACACACACACACACACAAACTCGTCGGCATCTTGCAAAGTTATATAAGACCAAAGAATGCGTACGCGAGGAAAAAAAAGAACAAAAAAGCCCCAAAGAAATTAGATCAGTGGTCGGCCAACATATCCGTACATGAACGAGGTTAGGCCTTCTTTGATACAAAGGAATCTCAAAATGCAGGAATAGGAAAAACGCAGAATTATAGTGTCATGTCCTCTTGTATACCATAGGATTACGAAACTACATTAACTTGGTTGTTAGAGCGTTTGGTATTAGAAGAAAAACACAAACAAAAATCCCCAGGAATTCCCTCCAAAAAAAGAGTAGCATGAATTCGACCAAGAGGTTTGCGGGGATGAAAATGTTTCTCCAAAATAGAACACAAATGGATCCTATGAGGAAATTACGAAGGATTACAATCCTACAAATGGAACAACCAGCATAGAAAAACACTGTAAAGACTCAAATCCCCTAAAAATCCTATGTAATTAGTTTGAATCAAGGAGCCTTAGCCTAAGCCTGCCAAGCAACTTTTTGCTTTTTTGAGAACAGCCTGCCAAGCAAGTACAATCATCTGTATGTTTTTTTTAGAACACAATGTGTATGGCTTTGTTGTAATTTTTTTAGGGCAAGCCTTTTTTTTTTGAGACAAGGGAAAGGCTTTGTTGTACTGGAGCGTTGCGGGCTGAACAAGGAGGAGATGGGCTGGATGTGCCGAAAAGAACGAAACGGACTCAGCCGTCAGCCCATTAGTCCAAGACCTACCGAGGCCCGGACCCTCTAGGTTTCCACCACCGCCGCCTCCTTCCTCTGCCCTGCAACTCCGCCGTCCTCGCCGCCGCCTCGCCGGAGCTCCGCCGCCCCGACTTCGCCGGAACTCTGCCGCCCCGCCCTCGCCTCCTCCTCCGTAAGTCACCTCCTTCCCCGTGTCTTCTTCCCGATGCAACCCGCCGGAGATGAGCTACCCAACTCCTTGGTATTCGAGGATACATTGCCAAGTTGTTAGTGAAGAAATCGATATTTTTCTTGTTCCCGTTGCTCGATAAGCATGCTCACGTTTCTGTTGATGGCACTTCTATCTTGTCCAGATTCATCATTTACTTAAACACCTAATGATATTGCTGTAAATTGGTCTGCTAGATGCCATAGTTGTCTCTCCTACAAGTTTTTTCGTCAGAATAGTGTAGCTGAACAAATCGGCGAAAGCCACGTTAATGGCTATTCGTCTGGACTGAACACCCAGCTTCAAGAACACAATCTTATGATTCATGCTCACCTACAGTTGCTACATTGTGTTCATTTGATAACCTGTCTGTCATCTTCAACGACAGGGAGCTGCATTGAGGTTTGATTGAGCGGCATGGGGTTGAGGGGCAAGACCAAGACCGGTGAGGGGAAGGATGTCCCGTTGCCTGTTAATCAGGCAGGGAAAGTCTTGAAGAAGGGAAGGAAGAAACAGGAGCTGGACCGCCAGAAGCAGGCCGAGAAGAAGCGGCGTCGGCTGGAGAAAGCACTCGCAAACTCCGCTGCCATCATCTCACAGCTGGGAAAGAGGAAGCATAATAATAAGAAAGAGGAACAGGAAAGGCTGGACGAGGAGGAAGTCGTTTCAAAGAAGAATGATGAACCGGACCGCCAGAAGCAGGCTGGGAAGAAGCGGACTCGGCTGGAGAAATTGCTCGCAAACTCTGCTGCCATAATTTCAGAGCTGGAAAAGAGGAAGCAGAAGAAGAAAGAGGAGCAGGAAATGCTGGACATGGAAGTCGCTTCGATAACCGATGCGGTCGCTATTCATGTTCGCATCGGCGGGGAGTCCGATGAATCCCGCCATCTGGTGCTGAACAGGCACAGAAAATGCAACGACTGGGACCCCGATGCTGGTCTCAACCTTCACATGGAGATGTGAAAAAGAAGATGTATACAACCTCGTCGTTATAGTGTTTCTGTACATAGTAGTCACCTATTTTGCCTGCGTGCAGCATGTTCTTGCTATCAGATGAGAAGAATCTGATCTGTCGATAGCGCAACTTGTTTCGCCCTTTGCTTTTCGTCGGTCGGTGTAATAGGATTTTGCATCTGTTATCGTCGGTATTGTAATGAAACAGATATGGTTTTGATTCTCCTGCTGCTAGCTGGGTTTTCTCTCGAAAGTCTATATATAGTTCTTATTTGTGTTTCCTCTCAAAATAAAAAAAGGTGCTTGTGGAACGAACAGCCTTTTGTGTTTGTGCCTTCGTTCAGTGATGCACTTTTTCATGGCTCGTCTCTCCACATCATCCGTGTTATGCATTTGTTGATCATTTCCCTGGATGGAGGTGTGTATTATAAATTGCAGAGTTATGTACAGGTAAGAACTAGAACAGAACAGATTCTGCCGCACTGAAAACTTCTTGACCAGTCATTTTCACATTACTGCGCATTATACATGGTACATGGATCGGTGGTGACCCAACTGATTCGTACATGAACAAGGTTTAGGCCTTCTTTTTGTTTTGCATGCATGATTCTCAAAATGCACAAATAGAAAAAACACATATCGTGTCGTGTCCTCTTGTATCCTATATAGAATTACAAAACTACATAAATTTGAATGTAAGAGTGTTTAATATTAGAAGAAAAACAGAAAAGTACTCCAAAATAGAGTAACATGAATTATTTTTTCGACAAATAGTAACATGAATTCTACCAAGAGGCTTGAGGGGATGAAATTTTTTCTCCAAAAGAGGGTACAAATGAATCCCATGAAAAGAAAACACCAAGGATTCCAATCTTGCGAGTAGAACAGCCATCATCGAAAAAATTTGTAAGGATTGAAATCGTCAAAAGAATTCTAAATAATCCGTTTGAATCAAAATAGCCTTAGGCCGCCAAGCAAGTTTTTGCTTCTCTGAGAACAACCTAGTAAGAATATATTTTTTGAATTGTTTGGATTGATTACCACATGTGTCACGTGGTGAGCCTTGTTTACAGCCATGCGTATTTTTTCGAGACAGATTACAGCATTGTGTCTGTTTTTTGAGCAAATACAGTGTATGGCTTTGTTAGGAGGAGATGGGCTGGCTGGGCCGAAAAGAACGAAAAGTTCTCAGCCGTCAGCCCATTAGTTCAAGACCTAAGTCAGCCGCACGCCCCCTTGGCCCGGACCCTCTAGGTTTCCACCGCCGCCGCCTCCCTCCCTCTACTCCTCGCTATCGGCCACGCTCGGCCTCCTTTCCTCTCCCCTGCAACTCCGCCGTCCTCTCCGCCTCGCCGGACCTCCGCCGCCCCTCCTCCGTAAGTTCCCCCCGCCCCTCATTCACCGCTTCCTCTTCATCGATGCTACCCAGAAAACAGTCTTCCTGGTAGCTTCTTCTCGATGCAACCCGTAGGAGATGTGCTACCTAGCTCTCCTTGGTACTCGAGGATGGAATACATTGCCAAATGTTTACTTGAGAAAGTTGTTCTTTTTCCTGTTCCCGTTGCTCGCTAAGCATGCTCACGTCTCTATCGACTGATTGATTCTATATACGGCCTTTTTCCTAATTCTACGCGGTGCTTCTGTGTTTCCCAGATTCGTCAATTACTTGAATATACTGATGATGTGGTTGTAAATTTGTCTGGTTGGTATGTGACATGGTTGTCTCTTCCAGAAGAATTTTGTGTCAGAATGGTGCAGCTAAACATTCGGGTTGGAAATCAAATTAATGGTTACTCGTCTAGATTAAACACCCAGCTGTATGAATGGGTTGACAGCAATGATTGACTGTTGAAGTTTCTATGTTGTCTAGATTCATCATCATTTACTTATATCCCGATGATACTGCTGCAAATTAGTCCTGTATATGCCATAGTTGTCTCTCCGAGGGGATTTTTTGTCAGAATAGTGTGGCTAAACGACCGTGTGAAAAACGGACCACAGTAATGGTTACTCCGTGTTCGTCTAGATTGAACATCCTGCTGTAGGAATGTACTAATCTTATAATTCACACTCACCTACAGCTGCTATATTGTACGTTTGACAACCTGACTTCTTCAGTTACAGGGAACTACATAGAGGTTTGATTGAGCGAGATGGGGCTGAGGGACAAGAAGAGGAACCAGAGGCGTGTGCTCTCGCGCCGCTCGGTTGGTCCCAAGACCGGCGAGGGCAAGGATTTCCTGGTGCGTGCTTGCCTTTGAACCGAATCGAACCCAACGGAAAGAAAAACACCCACACATCCATTTTGTTCTTGTCCCTGATGTTGTGTTGTGATTGGTTGGTGCAGCCGCTGGAGGGGAAAGAGCAGAGGATCCGGGAGAAGAAGCAGCCTGAGGAGCCGGAGAGCACGGCCACCGTCCTGTACATCGGCCACATCCCCCACGGTTTCTACGAGGACCAGATGCAAGGTCTGTCTGTCTCAGTGGAGCTTAGAGAAGCGCAGCGGATGCGAGGAGGGGTCTGGTCTTAATGTCCGTCTTTGTTGGTTTGGTTGTTTTTGCAGGTTTCTTTCAGCAGTTTGGGGCTGTTAAGAGGGTCAGGGTTGCCCGGAACCGCAAGGTATCCTATACTGGATTACAAGGTATTTGATATATGTGTTGTGTTTTCTGCAAGCATCTGACTTGCTCTTTGGTGATGTGTTTAGACAGGGAAGTCTAAGCATTATGGATTCATTGAGTTTGAGAACCCTGAGGTAAGCACATGCATTTTTTGGATATATCATGGCACACTGTATGTTTGTTGTCTGCTTACAAGTTCCTGGCATGCTCTTGGTATATCAGGTGGCGAAGATTGTAGCTGATGAGATGAATAACTACCTGTTGTTTGAGCACACTCTGCAAATTGCGCCTGTCCCACCGGAGAAAGTTCATGCCAAATTGTAATCACTGCAACTATGCTGGTTATATGTTTATTTTTGCCTTTTGATAACGAAAGCATAGCCTTCATCTTCTGTTTAGGACTACACATAATTACCAGTAAATGAGGTCAATATTGTATATTCTTAGGAAAAAGCTGTCTAATCTGTGTTTCTGTCATGGAATACTTTTTACAGTGATATGGTTTCCCTATAGGCTACAGACACTCAGTTAATATTACCAGGCTGTTTGTTTCCACTCCATTGCACAGCTGGATTTATGCCTGTTCATAGAAAGAAAATAATGATGCAAGCTATAATCAGTGATGTGTGCTGATTGCGTTACACAAACTGTAAGCCATGTTAGAAATATATATGAATAGCTATAATGAGTGGTATGTGAATGTCAAAACACAATTATACACCAAGAATTCACTATGATGATAAAAACAGGCCATAGCTATAATGGAGGACTTGTGAGTCAAGGGTTTGTGAGAGTAATATGAATCGGTATATATGCCACTGCATTAATAAGTGCACCACTGAAGCTTGGTGGTAATCTCTTGTAAGAACTTGCAAGGTTCTTGTCTTAGATCTCATTTTTTTGCTTTATTTATTCTTGAATCCTTGTTCTTTTTGTGTACTTTATTATGAACACAGAGGCTGTTGTAATTCTTACATAACTACAGTTCTGTTTTCCTGTACTTTTAGCATATAGCTGTACGTAGTCACTGTTTCTGATGTTTTGATTCCACATCTTGTATCACTTCTAGATGGAAAGGTGTGCGGAAGGGATTTATACCAATTGACCGGGTAGCAATTGAACGGAAGCGGCTTAGTAAGGTAATCTGTCGCTAACTACAACCGGAACACGAAATTTTACGCTGTAGATTAATATAAGCTGTGTTGTGTTACCAGGATAAAACAGTGGAGGAGCACAAGAAGATGCTCGAAGGAATTGTAAAGAGGGATGAGAAGCGTCGCAAAAGAATCAAGGCTGCTGGTATCGATTACGAGTGTCCAGCCCTTGTAAGTAACACTTGATGCTGTTCATTGATTTAATAAATTGGTCTTACTTCACCAGATATGAATTAGTTCAGCAATTTGCCTGCAAAATTCAACCTTTTTATTTACCTGGAGCAAAAGGCACACAATTGTAGTGTTCTAGAGCCAATTTTGCAATGTGTTACTTTGTAGGTCGTTGATAATTATAGTAGTGCTTATTTATTCTTATCTACATTCGCTTACTTGATATAAATAATTTATGCAATAGCACCAGTGTTCATCCCAGGCTTTGCTTAATCATATTTTGTTCTGTGCTTCAATTGTTTTTTTGTTTCATGCCATATGCGGCCGGTACTCTGTGGAGATAGCTTTTGCTTTCTGCCTGTCTGATTTTAGCTAAACGATGATGTTTTTTCTTTTTCTGATTGTATGCTGTGTGAGGTGATGACAAGATATTTGCCTGGTTGCTTATGATTTTCTTGGTCATACAGATCGGAAGCGTTCAGCCTTCAGCTAAGAAGATCAAGTTTGATGAGGATTAGCTATACAGAAGGCAGATGGATCTTTATCCGGTTGGAGTGATGGGACTCTGCTGAGTTAACCTGGCTGGTCTATTTTAGTAGGGATGAGATGGCGATTTCGTACTTTGGTTTTGTATCTGTGTTTGGTCGATGTTATGTAAGTTAAATGACTGGTTTATGTCTGTGAAGAAGCATCAAGCTGTGGTGGAAGATTAATGAACTTTGCTTTCTTTCCTGCTCCCTTATTTACATCCTTCAGCTGTCACTGCAGATCCACCATATAATTAGTGTTAATTCGTCTCCCAAGGTTTAATAACATACTCCATCTTAAGAACCTTGAATGCCATCTTAAGAAAATATACGATTTTCTAGATTCTGGATTTGTTGCTACTTTAACAATTAGCTACTTCAGCGATCATTTCTTAGGTTAATTTGTGTTTCAACATTTACACCTTGTAGATCATTTTTCGGGGATGCATGCTGGAGCCTCAATATGATCAGGCTGCTTGCATGCACGCACGAATGTGGTTAATAAGATTTCGCCATTTGCTATGGCACCCATGATATATAGCATTGCTGTATAAATATCCAGACGGAAGCTTTCACTAGGAACCAACATCATCTTGAGCTCTCAGAATGGTAGACACAAAACTAGCATCTCTCGGTTTTATTGCCCTCTTGAGCACTGGATTAGCCAATGCTTCAATGAGCAGGGAGATCCATGGGGAGGGAGGCTCCAACTCTAGCTCTGAAGGAACAGGCTAGGCAGAGGGAGGGGGTGGTGGAGAAGTGAGTGGTGCTGGCTCATGTTCTGGGACTGAAACTGGATCTGGCCAGAGTTCTAGCAGTGGCACACATGCAAGCGCTGGAGCTCCAGGTGGAGGGGGTGGCAGTAGCCAATATGGTGGTAATGGATCCGGTGTCGGCTCAGCCTTCCAGTCAATATAGTGTAGGAGGGGGTGGATATGGTGAACTTGGTGTATCTTCTAGCTCTGGTAGTACCATTGATGGCGATGGTGGAGGATTGTGAAAAACATTTTTCAGTCGCTTCCAGTCCCATGAGTAAGAATTATCCAACCATGCCAATGCATTTTCCTCCAAATATAAAGGGAACAACTTCTTCTTTACTTCTCTCTTTGTCAAGCTTGAAAACTCAATTAGACCACATAATTCTTTCATAAATAACGATTGCATATCAAGATGAACAATTCCATCTCCTGCATAACGGTTATTTTTCACTTGTTCAAGAATGTCAACATGTATTTCAAAAGAAATATTTTTAGTAGGTGGAGGTTCCTTCCTAACCACTTGTGCACGTGGAGTGGTCACCCCAAACAAGCATATTAAAGGATTAGTTTCCATAATAGCAGACGAAAACAAAAAACAACACGTACGATAAAAGTTGTCCTTACCAAATTCCACATACCAAGAGCGCTCTACACTCCCTGGCAACAGCGTTAGAAAAGAGTCTTGATGATCCACAAATATAGGGGATCAATCGTAGTCTTTTTGATAAGTAAGGGTGGCTAACCCAATGAGGAGCAGAAAGAATTTACAATCAGTTTTCAGCAATGTTTCACTATAAATGGTGTAAAGATGGTTTTGATAGATAGTTTGATAGCAAGATAAATGAAAGATCTTTCACCAATACTTCTCCTATGCATCAACTACGATGTGTAATCAACACACACAAGTACTCACATGAACCAATATGAGGTTTGATACAAAGATTGAACACAAGAGAAGAACTACGGTTTGAATATGAGATGGTACTGGTGAAGATGTTGATGAAGATGACAATCCCCCCGATGATTGGATTGTTGGTGATGATGAAGGCTTCGACCCCCCCCCCCTGCGGAGGGAAGTTTCCCCCACAGAATCGCTCCACCGTAGAGCAAAAGTGCTCCGCCTCGCAGATGGCGGCGGAAAGTATCAAGGGTTTTCTATGTTTTTTCCTAGAGCAAAATAGAATTTATAGTCAAATGATGTCGGGACGAGAGCCACAACGGCCCCACAGGGCCACATGGCGCTTAGGGGGTAGGCCGTGCGACCAAGCCGTGTGGGGGTCTGGTGGGTCCCCTATGGTACTTCTTCACTCCATAAATCCTTATATATTCTAAAATAATTCCCCAAAAATCCATGTTGCATTTGGAGCTCTGGGAAATTGTTTTTTCTTTCATTGCATTTTAGGTCCAGATTTCCAGTTGTCCAACAATTCCCCTCTCTTTGTATTCCTTATAGTTTAAGAGAGAAAAGACATTAGAATTTCATCATAATGTTAAATATATAATTGAAATAGAATAAATTATAGTAGAAAATAATGATGCAAAATGGACGTATCAATAACATGTTGTCTTCGTACTTCTACATTACAATGTTTTGTCTGATTAAAAATGGGCAGGTACCTAATCTATCTATACATATACTAATCAGAGACTCCCTGAAAGTTCCCATGTTAATCAGAAATTACAAGCATTAATTTGGTGTAAACGAGTTATTACAGTGTAGATCTTCGGATATATTATTAGAACAAGAGACAAATAATGGTGGAGACTTGATTTAATGTTGTACTAATAAAGTTATAATATACAGATCAAAAGCACAAAAAACCATAGGTTAGATCCTCCTTTCGACTACCACTCCCACCGCCGTCTCCGCCGCCCTTCTTGTTGCTCGAAGAAGCATACAACGAGGAGCTCCGTCCAGCTACACCTCTTCAGGCCATGTTGCTTTTGCACGATACGGTTGCCTCCGCAACTGCAGTGGCAATGATGCGGAGGACGGGGTGTAGAAGGGGTTGGTGTTGAGTAGCACAGCAGTGGCTGGGGCTGCAGGTCGGCGGGGTGGCCGTGACGGCTGGAGTACGTGACGAAGAAGTTTTCTTCGTGGGGCTTCAAGGCAGCGATAGTTGGAGCTGTAGGGCGCAGGTGGGAAGAGTTGTGGCAGCGGTGCCCTTCCTACAGTTCTTTGCGGTATAGCTAAATTAGAGGAGCACATGAGGAGGAGGAGTGATGTACTGGGATGGGTTCATTTCTTTTTCTGTTTTTGATGAGTATGTTGGGGCAGGGGCGTTTTTGTCCGAATGAAAATACATGAAGTCAAGTGGCTGCAGGGGCATCTATCGATATATGTGAGAGTTGATTTGACAATTTTCAAAGTGTGGAAATTGCAGTGAGATTTGTTATTTATGAACGTATGGAAATTGCAATGAATTTTTTTGAATTGCCATAATTGGAGTGGCACTTATCCAATTAACCCCAGTTAAGGTCAATTGTCACAGTCTAGAAATCTCTACCAGGTGACTCCATCGATTTGACCACTCTACTAAGTTTTTTTAGATATTTAATTCTACATACAAATGCGTAAGTTGCATATATTAAGGAGTATGTTGTCTTTAATATTTAAGGCATAATTCATTATAGTGAAAGTTTTGCTTAACATTTCAGACTTAAATAATTGTGACACAATATAATTTTGGTTTAGCACAAGGCATAATACATATATTGATGTTAGTTATAAATGAGAATATTCCTTAACATAAATATCTCATATATTATCTCAATTAACAAGCATGCAATTAGTCAAGTTGAGATACTAAGAAGTAAAAAGGTTTATTATAAATGGTCGAGAAAAATTTACTTATAAAAGAGAAGTATGATGGAAGGTGTGTTTCATGATTTTTTTTTCACACACCCTCTTTCATATGTGGTTGTGGTTGCAAATAAAAGGTGTGTTTGTTTACATGCTATTTTTTTTAGCCATTCCATGTCCTTTCTCCATTACCCTGTCTTTAATCCTTTTGACCATTGCATTCTTTTCTTCTTATACCAATCTTTTTATTTTATTGTAATATAAAGGAGATTTTGATTTCTGTCTAGACCATATCAATGCTGATTATCGAAGTTTGTTAGGTGAATTAGGGACCAAGGAAATTAAGCTGTGTTTATTTTGCTATTTAAGGTAACTATGTCTTATTTGTTGGAAATGACCATTTGTGTTTTATAAAATTACGTGTAGCACTTCTCTGTGACAAACAAATGGGGTGATGAGAAAGGTCAAATACTTGATGGAAGGAAAAAAAATCCTGAATCACCCACACCACAAGTGACTCCCTTGGATTTGGAGAAGAAATATAAAGAGATGAATGGATATCACCCAAGTGGTGGATTGGCTTAATTAATCGGATACTATAAGAGTAAGGAATACTGAATGATGTTAGTTGTTTATTTATAATTTTTGTGCTGTTTTAAGTTCTTGATAACCTACTTGCTGTTAATACTACCTAGCTTCTGCCTTCCTATCATATGAATACAAATTTAATACTCCCTCCGTTCCCAAATATTTGTCTTTCTAGGTATTTCAAATGGATTACAACATACAGATGTATGTAGACATATTTTAGAATGTAGATTCATTCATTTTGCTCCGTATGTAGTCACTTGTTGAAATCTCTAGAAAGACAAATATTTAGGAACAGAGGGAGTAGATGTTTCTCTTTCACATGTGAAAAAAACATGCATGATGGAAAGTACAATACAATGTATTATTGTTCTCCATGGATGCATTATTTGTTTATTTATATTGTTTGTGTTGTTTTCAGTTCCTCATTACCTACTTGCTATTCATATGACCTAACTTTTGCTTTCTATGTCATATGCATGTGGATTTAATAAAAAATCACATGTAAAAAACCATGCATGATGGGAAGCACTATATATATGTATATTGTTGAAGTGTAGGTCTTCACTCTACAATAGGAATAATATTCCTTGTTCATTGATATATATGTTGTTCATGTTGTTGGGATCGTATTTGCCTGAACGATGTGTTGCAGGTCTTGGCGGTTCACATATTCTTGGGTTCCTGTGCCTCGACCAGTGTGACGATCTTCTTCATGAACGATCAGTTGCCATGTGCTCTGGACACACTTGTTAGGTTTCAGTTATGGCCATGCATCCTTCACCATTACATAGATTGCCTGTTTGATAGCCCATCTCTGTTTAGAGCATGTGGATTCCTGATGCATTACGATTGATGATACATCTCCAACGTATCTACTTTTCCAAACACTTTTACTCTTGTTTTGACCTTTAATTTGCATGATTTAAGTGAAACTAACCTGGACTGACATTGTTTTTAGCAGAACTACCTTCTTGTTGTTTTTGTGGAGAAATAAAAAGTTCTCAAAATTGGAAAAAACTTTACAGAGATTTATTTTGGAATAAATGAAAAATATTGGAGGCATGCCTACCCACCAAGGCGCGCCGAGCAGGCTTGTGGGTCCCTTGGACCCCTTCCCGACCTAATTCCAGCGGTCCATCTTCCCGAGAGAAAAAAATTAGAAAGTTCCCATGCGTTTTATGATACAGAGCCCCCGCCAACTCCTGTTCTTCATCGGAAGCCCTGACTTGGAGTTCCTTCGTGGGTCCGGAGGGAAGGATTCATCATCGTCGTCATCACCAACCCTTCTCTATCAACAATTTCATGATGCTCACAATCATATGTGAGTAATCCCCTTGTAGGCATACTGGAGGTAGATGGAGATGGATGAGATTTCATATGCAATTATGTCAATTTGTTAGGGCAACATAGTGGATACTAGGGATTAAGCCGTAACAAATTGACATGATTTGTTCTTAGATTGATGTTGGTATGACTTTGTTATGCTTAATGGTTGTCACTAGGGCCCAAGAACCATGATTTTAGATCTGAACATGTTATGCTTTCATGAATATATTTGTGTTCTTGATCTTACCTGCAAGTTGTACACTAGTTGAAAAAAGGTCATCTGTCCCGGTTGGTAAGGGCCTTTTGTCCCGGTTTGTGAACCAGGACTAAAGGGTCGTTACTAATGCCCTAGCCCTTTAGTCCCGGTTCTTACACGATCCGGGACAGATGGGCCTCCACGTGGCCGGTGCGCCGAGCCCAGGCAGGAGGGCCTTTGGTCTCGGTTGGTGACACCAACCGGGACCAATAGGCATCCACGCGTCAGCATTTCAGGGGCTGGGTTTTTTGTTTTTTTGAAGGGGGGGGGGTTGGGGTTTTTGGGGGTTTAATTTAGGTGTTTCATATATTGTGTTAGCTAGCTAATTAATAGAGAGAAGTGTCCTCTCTTATGTTCGTGCTTGGTCGACGCTATATATACGTATATATAGAGAGGACTAAACATGCTAGCTAGTAAGCAAATGAAGGAAACAGAAGATCGTCATGAACATATGCATACAGAGAGAAGTGATATCGACCACCTCTCCTTCTCTGAGAGATTGGTCGAACAACAAGTTCGCGTATATCTATCCGACACTACCGGCTACATATATACAATAATTATCTCTTACAATATAATCTCCTAATTATATATGAACACAGGGTCCACATAGTATTCTCCGTCTTCAGCGATCACGTGGTCAAGGAAGAATGCCACCAATTCCTCTTGAATTGCTCGCATACGATCTGGTGGTAGGAGTTCATCCCGCATCCGAAAGATATAATTTGAACAAGGGGGTCAATACATATATATATATGAATAAATGAAACTCAACACAAATGATGGTAATAAAATAAAATTGTGAATATTATTGCTTACGCACTTCATATTGTTCGTTAGAGTACCCCCGTTCACAGGTCATGTGGCGGATGGACTTGCAAACGTAGTATCTACAGAAATCATTCCCTTGTTTTTGCCACAACCACTTTACAAGAAATAGAGGTCAGTCAAACTGATAAGCAAGAATGCCAAATGGTATTGATGAAACTAGCGCTTGAATCACTAGGAGGTGCGCGGAACATGTTACTATAGTACTTACTTTCGGGTGTCTAAATTGCAGCTCCTTCGGCAGTCCTGGAGCTTTTTTGGTGAATTTTCTCCAAACCCTGCCAGACAAAGAAAACAATTACTTGATATCAGGAAATGAATAAAGTTGCTGATATGGTGGATAATGATTGATTTATGTCTCGAGCATTTGAGTCATGTCCGCATAGTCCTGGGGATCTTTTTGTCTCGAGTCTAAGACGGTTACTAGTCCCTGCTCAAGCTTAATCTCTAGGAGAATAT
Organism: Triticum dicoccoides; assembly: GCF_002162155.2. Lineage (NCBI taxonomy): Eukaryota > Viridiplantae > Streptophyta > Magnoliopsida > Poales > Poaceae > Triticum > Triticum dicoccoides. The sequence continues at coordinate 5,171,287 of NC_041390.1, read as the reverse complement.
AGTGGAAGCTGCGCACGCATGCATAACTCATCAATTACATTACTATAACCTGGACTAATAAGGGAAACCGAATATGCACAAGACAGTAACACTCACTTGAAGTTGTAAGGAAAGAGTATTATATCTTTGTTTTCATTTATCACCAACGATCGTAGCAAGTTGGCCTCGGTATCTTCGGCACGATATTTAACCTCAGTTGCATCTATGAGATTTGTGTTACTGAACCCAATATCACCGATTTGTCTTTTCTTCAATTCGGCGATCTTCAATCTGCATAATATAGTGAGGATAATTATAAATACATGCAATGAAAGAGTTGACCTATATAGAGAAACTTAATGACAGAAGTAGTACTACTTACAGACAGTAGCAAGTGACCGTTGCTTTATCGAGGGCCTTTTGATTGAAAAACTGGAAGAACTCCTCAAATGGAACATTCAACAGTTCAATTCCAACGAGGTCATGCTCCTCTCTAACTCTCAGCGTCAAAGTATTCCTCCCCCCAGACTCTCTGCAGGTTTTCATGTACCAATCATGGAATCTTCGCATCATCGTTGTTAGAGATCTTTCATCTTTGACAAGAGGCTTCCCGTACTCGTATTTGTGTTCCTCCACCTCCAAGAAATCATAATGTACATCATCGGGCAGGTAATCTCCAAGATTGCTATAACCGGGCACCATCCTCGGATCATTAGCGACGATGTCGCTAGACACCTTGAGTGGGGGGCACGATTGGTTCGCTTGTTCGCGGAGCTGGGCAATTTTTCCCCAGGTCGTTGTTCTTTTATCCTTTGATCACTGACAGTACTTCCCGACCGCTCTGCTTCAACAAATGTCTTTGCAATAATGCGCTCATAGTTGCCTTTCGGCGGAGACTTTGGTGGTTTTTTCAGGGCAGCCAGAGTGCGCTTCGCTTTCACCGGATCTACCTTCTCCTCCGGAGGTGGATGTTTCTTTGCTTTCAACCCTTGAAAGAAGTTCGTCACTTCGGCTCGCGCGATCTTTGCGTTCTCCTCCGGGGTCCTCTCGTATGGTAACTTCTCTGGAGTCTTCAGAGAAGGACCGAATCTGTATTGCCTCCCGCCTCTGGCTGTACTGCTAGACGCCGGCAGAGTAGACGGAGCGGCTGTGGCTGTCTTCTTTCCTTGCTTACGAGCCGGAGGAGAAGGACTACGCCGCGCCGGAGCAGCCGGAGCGGCGGCGGGTCTCTTCCGCCCTTGCTGACGAGGCGGAGAAGGAGGAGGCTGGCTGCTCGGGCGCGCCGGCGCAGGCGGAGAAGGAGGCGGAGTGCCGCCACGTGCCGGAGAAGGAGGCTGAGTGCCCTGATCAGTTGCCGGAGGAGGAGGCGGAGGAGGAGGCGGAGCGCCCTGACTTGCCGGAGGAGGAGGAGGCGGAGGCGTCCAGTTTAGAAGGTTGATGAGCTCCTTCCGATATAGGCATGGAGTCAATATACAAGAACCCAGCCGAGTCTCCCCTTCATCGGTAGGGTGGTCAAGCTGGAGGTCCTCAAATCCCTCCGTTATTTCATCCACCGTCACCCTGGCATATCCTTCTGTAATCGGACGACAGTGAAAAGTTGCGCCGGGTTCAGGAGGCCGAACAGAGCCGACAACCGCCTTGACTTTGAAGTTCTGCCATTGCGTCATAAGGTGGCAATGTTGAGACTCCGTGATAGTATCCACGGGGTAGCTAGCAGGAGCCATCAAGACATGCTCCGGCTGAAGCAGCTCGGTGGAAGCCACGCTGCTTCTCCGCTGAGATGGCGGGGTAGCTTCGGGGGTAGTTTCGGCAAGTCGCTTGCTGCGAGCTACTTCTCGTTCCTCTATCGCTTGGACCCTTTCGTGCAGCGTCTGAATTTGGGCATGCTCCACTTTTTTCCTCCTCTCCTGGCATTTGTAACCGCCTGCGTCCGGAAAACCAGCCTTCCACGGAATGGAGCCTGGCGTGCCTCGTGTCCGTCCAGGGTACTCAGGATTCCCGAGGGCCATTGTGAGCTCGTCGTTCTCTCTGTCTGGAACGAACGTCCCTTGCTGCGCTGCATCGATATAGTGCTTAAGCCTCTTGACCGGTATTCTCATTTGCTCGTCCGTCCAAACGCACTTCCCTGATACAGGGTCCAAGGTTCCACCAGCCCCGAAGAATCAAGTCCGGCAACAGTCTGGCCAGTTCATTGTATCTGGTTCGATCCCTTTATCAAGCAGATCATTCTCAGCCTTGGCCCACTTAGGCCGGGCTTTGAGGTAGCTACCTGACCCCGTGCGATGGTGAAGCTTCTTCTTCGCAGCATTTTTCTTGTTTGTTGCCGACATCTTCTTGCTCTTTTCCGATGTATTGTGGGCCACAAACGCGGGGCAGTGATCTCTGATCTTCTCATATTTGCCGATGAATTCTGGTGTCTCTTCTTTGTCGACAAACATTTTCAGCTCATTCTTCCACCTCCTGAATAGGTCTGCCATCTTCTTAAGAGCATGAGACTTGATTAATTGCTCTTTAACTGGCTTCTCCGGATCTTCCTCTGGTGGTAGGGTGAAATTTGCCTTCAGCTCAGTCCAAAGATCATCTTTCTGCATATCATTGACATAAGACACCTCAGGGTCTTCGTTCTTAGGCTTATACCATTGGTGGATGCTGATCGGGATCTTGTCCCTAACAAGAACCCCGCACTGAGCAGCAAATGCTTCCTTTATCCGGATGGGTTCAATCGGTTGGCCGTCGCGCGCGATTGCTGTGATCTCAAACCTTTCATCCGAGCGCAACTTTTTCTTTGGGCCTCGTCTCTTTACCGAAGTTGTGCTCGATCCGTTGGGCTAGAAAAAAGAAGAAAGACTAGAGTTAATTAATATAATGAATGCATCAATTAGCTAGGCAGCACAGGCTTAACTAATATATTTACCTGGCCAGACTCTGTTCGGTCACCGGAGCCGTCACCACGGGCTCCTTCTTGCACCAGCATTGGGTCACCAGATCCATCATAATCATATCTTTCCTCCTCCATTATTCGATCATCATAGCCTACTTCTTCACACTGTTCTTCCATACCATCATTGTCATTAAGATACGACAAGACATTACCTCTGGCTAAGATTATGTCCCCCAACACCTCTTCTGCTTCCTCGTCTCGTCCGTGCTCCATTATTTTTGCAAATATTACAACATGGCAATTATTACACAAACATGACAACATGTGGATATATTAGTGGCAAACATAGACCTAGCTTATTCCGGGTTTGGGGTGGCCTCGGCAACGCTTCAAGGGTAGGGGCGCGGCGGGAGGGGGTAGGAGACCGACATTTTTCTAGGGTTTAGGTGTCCTCGAGAGTTTTGGTC
>NC_041390.1:5166946-5167725 GCF_002162155.2 Triticum dicoccoides | reverse complement strand
GCTCCCGTGGTATAAGTTATCACTGTCTAAGTTATCCGGGAGGGGGTTATATCGACAACAACGACATACATACATGAGAAAATAATGTTATCGGGGAGGGGGGTAGGTCGAACCCCCCCTCGTGTTGAAGTTATCGGGACACGGGGTATATCGACAACGACATACCCGATAAAAAATAAGAATAAAAAAAAGAAGAAAAAAAGAGGAGAAGAAGAAAGGAATAGCTATTCTATTCCTTTCTTCTTCTCCTCTTTTTTTCTTCTTTTCTAAAAATGTAACTTTTGCATATATATATACAACTTTTTCGTCTTCCTTCTTCTTCCTTCTATTCCTTCTTCCTAAATATATAAAACTTTTCTAAAAATGAAACTAACCTAATACTTACTAAATGAGAGAACATATATATAATACTTTTCTAAAAATCTAACTTTTGCATATATGTATTTTTAAAACATCATTACAATTGAAAAAAATACATACATACATACATACAAAAGAAAACAAATAGTGCAAAAAAAATCATACATACATATATCCATACATCAACATATATACATGAACATATATGAAAAAAACATTACATCCATTGAAAAAACATCATACGGCGGCGGTGGCGGCAGGGGGAAGGGCAGGGCGCGGGGGCTCACTATGGGTGGCGTCGGCGACAGCAAGGTCGAGGCCGGCCTGAGGCAGAGGTGGTGGCGCGCGGGGCAGGGGACGGCGTCGGGGCGATGCGGGGCAGCGGTGGCGTCAAGGTCGGGGCAGCGGTGGCGTGGGGC
>NC_041390.1:5158119-5165553 GCF_002162155.2 Triticum dicoccoides | reverse complement strand
TTACTATAAAATAGTTTTCTTTCCAGTTTTTTTGTTTTGTTTTTTGCATTATTTATTTTCTTTTGTTTTTTGCTTTATTTTTTAATTCTTTTTGCTTTTAGGTCAGAAAAATTATAAACTTTCTGTTAGTGCCATTAGTTTAGAAAAAATATAAACTTTCTGTTAGTGCCATTACTTTTCAAATTTGAATAGTTAAAATTTGAATTCTTTGAAATTTGTGTGAATCACAAGTTTGTGATTAACTTTACTATAAAATAGTTTTCTTTCCAGTTTTTTTGTTTTGTTTTTTGCATTATTTATTTTCTTTTGTTTTTTGCTTTATTTTTTAATTCTTTTTGCTTTTAGGTCAGAAAAATTATAAACTTTCTGTTAGTGCCATTAGTTTTAGAAAAAATATAAACTTTCTGTTAGTGCCATTACTTTTCAAATTTGAATAGTTAAAATTTGAATTCTTTGAAAATTGTGTGAATCACAAGTTTGTGATTAACTTTACTAAAAAATGAGCATAGATGCGCCTATAGAGAGAATTCAACCTAAATTCATAATAGATTTCTATGAATTTCAGAGAAATTCACTCTGAATTTAGGTCAAATTCCTTGTATAAGGGCATCTATTTTGACTTTGAGAGGAGCTTAACATGGTAGAGAGGGACGGGCTTATAAACCGGTGTGAGCGCCCTTCGGTTGGCGAGGTGGGACTAAACTCTGACCGCAACGAGGACCAACCCTTTAGTCCCGGTTTGTGGCACAAATCGGGACTAATGGTCATGTGCCAGGGCGAGGCACATTGGTCCCGGTTCGTGCGTGGAACCGGGACCAAAAGGTCCAGACGAACCGGGTGTTTGGAGCGCTGACTGTTCTTGTGTTCATCGACATATGGGGTCACCAAGGTAGAGTTCTGTAGAACTGTGTAGTGTGCTTGAGACCAAGAATATCCGTCCCTGCATATTATTGAGTCCCCTTCAAACGTGCCTTTTCCAGTCAGTCTCCCCTCATACCGCGATTTAGGAAGAACTATCTTCTTAAGGCCAGGAATAAAGTCATCACAAAACCCAATGATATCCTCTGTTTGATGGCCCATGGACAGGGGCGGAGCCCATTGGGCCGACCCGTATGCACAGGAATACGGTTCCAAAAAATTGCTAGTAGTACCTATGAAATAAAAAGGCCCGATGAATTAGGGTGGCCCAAGAGCAGTGCATCAGGGTCGGCCCTTTCCGGCGACGCTTCCGCACTGGCCCACACACAATTGGCTTACGATCCAGCACGTAGCTACACTTCGCAAGAAAAAACATACGTCAAGTAGCCTAATGGATCCAGCTTCCACTAAAAAATCTAATCGATCCATCGATCGATCAGGTTTGTGTAGACGCGTACGGAGCCAGCCCCATACCATACGCCTAGTGTCAGCAGTCGCGTACAGAGAGGCGGTAGCGGCAGGGTGCCGCCGGACGCCGCAGGCCACGCAGCGATGACGGTGACTACCCGCGGCCCGCGAGCGACACCGCACGCCGTCGGCTGGTCCGGAGCTCGGTAATTTGGCGACCTTTCCAATCTTGAATCTTCGTTTTCGTACGCGCGCCCATAGATTACAGAAGGCTACGATTGTGGTAGCGCCTTTGTCTTGCTTTTCTAATTTTGTTTACAAACTGCAACAAATAGTCAATTATGTATAAATTTATAGCAAATAGAATAAATCACTATGTCTTGGCAAAAGCGTGGGACAATTTCTAGGTTATAACTTCTAGCTAGGGTTTCATTTGTCTGTATACAAGTCTGAATGTCTCATTTGTATTTGTCAAATACAAATACTATGGTCAAGTTTTTTCTCAAATGAAAAGCACCATCATAGGAGGTTCCGGAAGACATAATTGGGAAGGGGACATTTAATATGATCCGAGCAAGAGAAAATTGATAGAACATTATCATCCTAATTTGAAAGATCTGGTAAGAAGAACATATTTGTTGAATGGACTTTGTCGGCCAAGATATTTTGTTTTTCAATCCTCGGATTTTGGGGGTAAATAGAGAAAGTTCAATGCTACTAAATGGTTTGATGAATTTGGGAGATGGCTTGAATACAACGAAGAGAAGAATATGGCATATTGTTTTGGAATAGAACGTACTAAATATAATTTTTAAGATTTTAGCCATTTAAATACTTTTTCCTTCAGAATTTTTATTATGTTCTACTGAAAAGTTTAATCATAATTTTATCTTGTAGGTTATTGAACCTTGTTGTCAGATGATGTATTTTGGAATTTGGAGATGCAATACATCTATTTCAAGTAATTTTCTCCCTTATTTTATCATTACAACAAGCATTTTTGTGGCTACGTTATGTTTTTTACACGCTGCCTTCGATGACGTCTGATAATGTGTGCTGAAATCTATGAAACGCCCATTTATTCAATGCATCGTTGCTTGAAAATTTTACTCCTTGTTAAAGTGGTGCATCGGGTAACATTTGCTCCAGCTCCGCCCCTGCCCATGGAGATGCTTCCTTCTGGCCTAGCGCGATTACGGACATATTTCTTTAGGACTCCCATGAACCTCTCAAAGGGGAACATATTGTGTAGAAATACGGGCCTCATAATGACAATCTCGTCGACTAGATGAACTAGGACGTGGGTCATGATATTGAAGAAGGATGGTGGGAACACCAGCTCAAAACTGACAAGACATTGCGCCACATCACTCCTTAGCCTTGGTACAATTTCTGGATCGATCACCTTCTGAGAGATTGCATTGAGGAATGCACATAGCTTCACAATGGCTAATCGGACGTTTTCCGGTAGAAGCCCCATCAATGCAACCGGAAGCAGTTGCGCCATAATCACATGGCAGTCATGAGACTTTAGGTTTTGGAACTTTTTCTCTGGCATATTTATTATTCCCTTTATATTCGACGAGAAGCCAGTCGGGACCTTCATACTGAGCAGGCATTCAAAGAAGATTTCTTTCTCTTCTTTCGTAAGAGCGTAGCTGGCAGGACCTTCATGCTACTTCAGAGGCATGCTGTCTTTTTCGTGCAAACGTTGCAGGTCCTCCCGTGCCTTAGGTGTATCTTTTGTCTTCCCATACACGCCCAAGAAGCCTAGCAGGTTCACGCAAAGGTTCTTCGTCACGTGCATCACGTCGATTGAAGAGCGGACCTCTAGGTCTTTCCAGTAGGGTAGGTCCCAAAATATAGATTTCTTCTTCCACATGGGTGCATGTCCCTCAGCGTCATTCGGAACATCTAGTCCGCCGGGTCCCTTTCCAAAGATTACGTGTAAATCATTGACCATAGCAAGTACGTGATCACCGGTACGTATGGCGGGCTTCTTCCGGTGATCTGCCTCGCCTTTGAAATGCTTGCCTTTCTTTCGATATTGATGGTTGGTCGAAAGAAATCGATGATGGCCCAGGTACACATTCTTCCTACATTTGTCCAGGTATATACTTTCAGTTTCATCTAAACAGTGCGTGCATGCGTGGTATCTCTTATTTGTCTGTCCTGAAAGGTTACTGAGAGCAGGCCAATCGTTGATGGTTACAAACAACAACGCGTGCAGGTTAAATTCCTCCTGTTTGTGCTCATACCACGTACGTACACCGTTTCCATTCCACAGCTGTAAAAATTCTTCAACTAATGGCCTTAGGAACACATCAATACCGTTGCCGGGTTGCTTAGGGCCTTGGATGAGAACTGGCATGATAATGAACTTCCACTTCATGCACATCCAAGGAGGAAGGTTATACATACGTAGAGTCACGGGCCAGGTGCTGTGATTGCTGCTCTGCTCCCGAAAGGATTAATGCCATCCGCGCTTAAACCAAACCATACATTCCTTGGGTCACTTGCAAACTCAGACCAGTACTTTCTCTCGATTTTTCTCCATTGTGACCCGTCAACGGGTGCTCTCAACTTCCCGTCTTTCTTACGGTCCTCACTATGCCATTGCATCAACTTGGCATGCTCTTCGTTTCTGAACAGACGTTTCAACCGTGGTATTATAGGAGCATACCACATCACCTTCGCAGGAACCCTCTTCCGGGGGGCTCGCTGTCAACATCACCAGGGTCATCTAGTCTGATCTTATACCGCAATGCACTACATATCGGGCATGCGTTCAGATCCTTGTACGCACCGCGGTAGAGGATGCCGTCATTAGGGCATGCATGTATCTTTTGCACCTCCAATCCTAGAGGGCATACGACTTTCTTTGCTGCGTATGTACTGTCGGGCAATTCGTTATCCTTTGGAAGCTTCTTCTTCAATATTTTCAGTAGCTTCTCAAATCCTTTGTCAGGCACAACATTTTCTGCCTTTCACTGCAGCAATTCCAGTATGGTACCAAGCGTTGTGTTGCCATCTTCGCAATTGGGGTACAACCCTTTTTTCTGATCCTCTAACATGCCATCGAACTTCAGCTTTTCCTTTTGACTTTCGCATTGCGTCCTTGCATCGACAATGACCCGGTGGAGATCATCATCATCGGGCACATCGTCTGGTTCCTCTTGATCTTCAGCAGCTTCCCCTGTTGCAGCATCATTGGGCACATTGTCTGGTTCCTCTTGATCTTCAGCAGCTTCCCCCGTTGCAGCATCACCGTATTCAATGGGCACATAGTTGTCATCGTCCTCTTCTTCTTCACCGTCTTCCATCATAACCCCTATTTCTCCGTGCCTCGTCCAAACATTATAGTGTGGCATGAAACCCTTGTAAAGCAGGTGGGTGTGAAGGATTTTCCGGTCAGAGTAAGACTTCATATTCCCACATTTAGGGCATGGACAACACATAAAACCATTCTGCTTGTTTGCCTCAGTCACTTCGAGAAAATCATGCATGCCCTTAATGTACTCGGAGGTGTGTCTGTCACCGTACATCCATTGCCGGTTCATCTGCGTGCATTATATATAATTAAGTGTGTCAAAAACCATTACAGAACATCATGAATAGATAATTAAGTGACCAAATTAATAGAAGTTCATCATCACATTAAAACCAAAGTACATACATAGTTCTCATCTAACAACATATAGCTCTCCAGAGCATCTAATTAATTAAACCATACATTGAAACTATGTAAAACATTTCAATGCGGAAACAAATGCGATCATAATCGCAACCAAGGTAACAATTGATCCAACGATATAATGATACCAAGCCTCGGTATGAATGGCATATTTTCTAATCTTTCTAATCTTCAAGCGCATTGCATCCATCTTGATCTTGTGATCATCGACGACATCCGCAACATGCAACTCCAATATCATCTTCTCCTCCTCATTTTTTTTATTTTTCCTTCAAGTAATTGTTTTCTTCTTCAACTAAATTTAACCTCTTGACAATAGGGTCGGTTGGATTTCCGGTTCAATTGCCTCCTACATAAATAAAATCTATGTCACGTTGGTCGGCATAATTGTCATAAACAATAAATGAACCAAATAGATATAAAAAGATAATATATACCACATCCGAATCATAGACAGGACGAGGGCCGACGGGGGCGGGTACCAAAACCATCGCACTATATAATAACAAGCAATAAAATAGTAAGAAAATTAGACAAGTATCTATCTAAAGTAAGAATTTTTTTTCTTTCAGAAAGAAGATAAGAACAAGACGCTCACCACGGTGGTGCCGGCGACGAGATCGGCGCGGGCGATCGACGGCGATGAAGACAGGAATGGGACGTGACAGGCCGCTAAACCTAGACAAATCTCGAGGAAAATGGAGTTTTGAGGTCGAGCTTCGATAGGAGAAAGCTTAACTAGTGTGGCTCGGGCATTTCATCGAACACCTCATGTGCATAGAGGGGAGCTAGAGCACCACAAAGCCCTTCCCTGGCTGGCCAGAGAAAAACAGAGCACTGGAGTGCACGCTCTGCTCGCGGGCGAGGGGTATATATAGGCACCTCATTGGTCCCGGTTCGTGGCATGAACCGGGACTAAAGGGAAGCCTGTGGTCCCGGTTCAAGCCACCAACCGGGACCAATGATGGTGGGCCAGGAGCGAGGCCCATTGGTCCCGGTTCGTCCCACCAACCGGGACCAAAGGGCCAGATGAACCTGGACCAATGCCCCCACGAGGCCCGGCAGGCCCCTGGCCTCACGAACCGGGACCAATGCCCCCATGGGTCCCGGTTCTGGACTGAACCGGGACTAATGGGCTGACCCGGCCTGAACCAAAGCCCTCTTTTCTACTAGTGGTATGCACCTGTTATCGTTCTGAACCTTAGACCTCCAAGGTGACACTGATTGGGATATCGACGAGGATGCCTTTAACTTGAGGAGATCATCTATTCATCATGTGTTAATGTTGTGACAGTTACATATTGAATTTCATCCGGTTACCATCACTACTCCATGCCTATGCTTTATTGTATTGTCTTTGCTAAAGTTACCACTGCAACTGTTCTGCAAACTTGTTACTATTGTTGCTGCTACCGTTACTTTATCACTATTGCTATGACTGCTATCATATTACCGTGATACTAATAAATTGCTGCTAGAAAAGTTATCTCAGGTGTTGTTGAATTGATAGCTCAACTGTTAAGGCTTACAAATATTCTTTGGCTACTATTGTGTCGAATCAATAAATTTGGGTGAAATACTACCCTCAAAGACTATCGCGGTCCCCTATACTTGTGGGTCATCAATTGACTGTACTTGAAAGATGCTCTGGTTACTTGTGTGCCATTTCTTTGTTAATTCTCATTTTGTCAAAGGTTGAATTGATGCCCAATTCTGAATACAAGTCCTTTGTAATGTATATTCAGTTTGGCATGTCAGTGTTAAACTACAATTGAAACGGTTATGTATTGGATTTAAACCCACTATTACGTATTGAGTTTAAATCGGTTTTAGTTCAAATCACATTGGGTTCAGTTTTGGTAGGGTTGAAAATAATATTAAATGAGTCCAGTTGGGGTTGGGCTGAGAGAGACATGTGTATGTGTATGGTTGACGTATGGTTCAGTTTTGAAACCATTCTCAAATTTAAACTATGCACCGTTGCTTTGAAAATCTGGTCTGATATCATCTCTGATTTTAAAATCAGCTTTTCCTTATTTATCTTCTATATTTTCTTGTTTCTCTTCATTCCCATTTGGCAGGGAAGTATATCTAGCATGAAACAACATTAACCCATCCCATCAGTCAAACCATACGAGGACAAATATATAGACTATAAACTCTGAGAGTGTAAGACAAATCAATTGAAACTAAACTTCAATCTACATATGAGATCTTTAGCTCATCTAAGAATGTTGACCGGGCGAATACCTGAGAAATATATAGATTATTTTAGTATTTTTTCTACCAATGCCGCTCATATTAGAAGGACTAACTTTTTAGTGCAAAATTTCTAACCATAATTGGTCTCACAGCTTTTCATAATTATATCATATGTGCCGATGGAGTATAATGATGACAGAATAAAATAATAT
>NC_041390.1:5149533-5157930 GCF_002162155.2 Triticum dicoccoides | reverse complement strand
TCCCCCCCAAAAAAGGCTAGATTGGCTCCATGACCTAACACATTGACACTACGGCGCTCATGCGGTTTGGTGTTTTCACAGACACCATTTTTTGGGTTCATCTAGGCCAAAATTTTGGGAAAAACAATATTGGTGTAGTACTGTTAAAATTCTGACGTCATATATTTAATCATGGCAAATCAAACATTTTTCATGTCAAATTATGTTGTCGTGAGGATGACAATTTTGCGCATAGGATGCATTAAATGCCGACCAAAAAATTGTAGCATAGCTCGCTCCTGCATATCGCCCATTAAGTGTTAATGAAAACCATTTAGTGCGGCCGTGTATATATGGTGATCTTTTTTGTAGGATCATATATGATGATTTGTACGCAACAGCTCATGGTGATATATGTGTTGGATATCCAAATGCCCTTTTCATTACTTTTTGGGAAATTGGAGCTAATAAAGTTTATTTTTCGAATACGCCTCTACTCACCTGATTATTATTTTCGCGCCGCCTCTATGGCCGTTTGATCCGCTTTCCATCGGATGACCCACAACAATCTACCATAGGTTAGTTTTTTTTGTCAACATCGTCCTTGTTGTAAATCCCTTCGAACGCAACTGTGGTATGTTGTAGACCGACCAGGGGAGGGATAGGCCCGTTGCCGGCGTGAGGTGGCTCCATGGCCAGGCGTGGTAGGAAGCCGAGCTCAGGTGGTTTCGGAGATCTGCAGATGAGAGAGGAAGCTGAGAGAGAATGAGTGAGAGGAGAAGAAGAACTAGAAGGGTGTGTGGGGTGATACTCCGGCGAGCTCGCCGGCCGACGCGACGGGCGGCGGAGGTTGATGGCGCTCGGGACGGGAGCTAGGTTTGGATGTGCTTACAATTGGCAGGGACGATGGCGACAGAGGTCCCCAACAACGGCCGCCTGCTGGTCTTAGATCCAGGAACGGAGATTCTTTCTGCAACGAAGGTCCTCTTGTTGCAACAAGGGTCTTTTTATCGGCGACGGACACGGCCATGAGTCAACGACGGTACTGTAGCAATTGCGATATTGATGGCCACAAGCGGCAGGAGTTTTCTACAAGAAAGGTCCTATTGCAATTGCGACGAGGGAAATTAGAGAAAATATGAACACGTACAGACCAATGACATGGTGAACATCATAGATCAGACGGCCTGCGTCCAAATCTTCCAAAAAATCAATCGGCCGACTCGTGTAGCATGCCCCTTATATTTCACACGGTTCTCAAATCTTCTTTGTTTGCCCCTTATACTTCACACGGTTCTCAAATCTTCTGTGTTAAAAAAAAAATCTTCTTTGTTTGCCTTGCAAATTGAGTCGGAATCGAACAGTCAATCCAAACCCTAAATTTCCCCAGCGCCCAAATCCTCAATCATCCCCGACAAGGCCACCAAGCCATGGCCAGGCCACCGCTCTGAACCCTCCCGCGAGCGGCCACAAACCCTTCCGCTAGCCTTCGAGGACGAGCTGTGCGCGTTTGAGGAGAAGGAGTTGCATCCGCGGAGAAGGACGGCTGGCCGGCTGGGTCAATAATCACTGCTCCTACCGTGCAAGAACGGAAGGAAGTCTCGAAGGTGAGAAGGAAAATATCATCTTCTTCTCGGTGCTTTTCTCGTGCTACGCATGTTAATTTCCATACTATTCTCGATCGCGCCGCCCGCCGCCACCGTGGAATCCAACCGGAACCCCCACCTTCATTCCCTGCTCGGACGGTGTGCCGGCGGGCGATGGCGCTGGTGCCGAACCCAAGCCAACCGGGCCTCCGGATCTACAAACCGAGTTTCTCCTACTGGTACCCTTCACTGGAGCAAGACTCCGAGTCCAGATCTCATCTGCTGCACAAGGTCGGCGCCTTCTACCGCAAGGCGCGGAAGCGGCTCCCGCGCTGCCAGCACCGCCGGCCGCAGGGCCTCTGCGTCGGCCTCCTCGACCCGGTCTCCAACATCGTCATCAACAGTCTCGTCTTCTCCCGCAAGCGCAAGCGCGGCCACAGATCTACTACTTGCGATGCTGTGCTACAGGAGGACCTGGAGCGCCGCTCGCTTGACGGCCTGGTGGCCTTCCTCACCCGCTTGTTCCCCAACCTCGCCGAGAGCCTGGCCGTGCACTACCTGCGTCTTGCCGACGCCGATGCCCTCGTCGCCGCCCGTGTCATCGTGGCGCACCACGACATGAAGAGGTTTGATGACTCGGAGCCCGCCGTCCTGGACATGGCCCCTCTCAAGTGTGCCGCGCTGGCGGTCGGGCACCCCGACCCCGACCGTCTCGTCTATGCCTGGCGCAACATCTCCGGCCGCATTGACGACGCTCTGCACCTCCTCGCCTGTTTGCACAAACCCTCGTCCGACCGCTCCCATGGCACTAGCAAGCTCGCAAGGATGCTTAAGACACCACCATCCCGCCGCTCCTCCATCATTAGCAAGCTCACCAGGATGGCTAACAACGGACCACCGCCTGGCTGTGAAGAGGACGTGTGGTGGGCATGGCGGTTCGCGGCATCTCGTCACAGTCGTCCCTGCAGCGACCCATACCTGCACACCGTCTTGCTCAGCCGGACGCTCCAGGATGCCATCCATGGGTTCTACCTCCAGGCCCTCGCCTGGTTGCCAGCAGGCTCTAGCTTCCACCGCAGCCTGCTCAAGGCCGGCTACTGCTATGGCCCTCTTGATCCCGTCTCCAACATCATCCTTAATACCATCTGGTATGACACCGCGTTCCCACCGACCATGAAACTTGAGCTGGACCTGGATGTGATCGGCACGCTGGGTCTCCACCGCGTGGAGAACCGCTCCTTGTATGGCATGGCCTCCTTCCTCTGCACACGTTATCATCGCTTCGATTTCCATCAAGCTCTGCAATGCCTGGTCCAGGCAGATGCCAACCTTGTGCTCGCCGATCCCAACCTTGTGCTCGCCGATCCTAACATTGATCCTTCCACTCGCTATGTGCTGATGATTTGCCCACCATCTGCTGCCCCCACTAGCAATGTTGTTGAACCTCAAGACCCCCCGGACACCAGTCTCGAGAAAGCCTTCTTGGCCGCTGCCACCGCAGCCTTTCACCCCAACCCGGAAGCCCATGTAAAGCTTCTCACTTCGTGTAAGCTCAAGTCTGCCTTTCGTCTGCTGCATCGTCGGCCTGACAGGCTCTCTTCTCAAGATGTTAAGCGGCTTGCCATGTTGCTGTCTCCTAAATCTGCTCATGGCTGCAAGAGGGCATTTCTCCCACTCCCCCTCACAGTTTACCCCCGTGCAAAGCTAGCAGGCATGTATACAAGAATCTCCAAGAAGGTCAACGCTCTGCTGAATGCATATGCTCAGATGCCAAATGGGGTAGGTTTTGATGTGCTTGTTGTTGGTTATTGCTAACATTTCTCATCTACTGTTATATGCTCACTAAATGTCGAATTGCAGGATCCGAAATTCGAGCTTCATACGATTTGTGGTGTGAATGATCGTGTCTCCGGCCCTACTTCCTTTCCTCCTAAGTATGGCCACTCTCATGTCAATTTCGTAGCTACTCCCAAAAGCCCTTGTGGTGGTGCTGCGGCTTTGTTTTTTGCTGAAATTAGCAACAATGACCAAGATGAGGAGTCCTTCTGTTGCCATGTTGCTCTGCCTCCGCCATGTGCTGGTATGCTATAAGCAAACCATATGCCAATATTTTTTCCCGTGTCCTATCTGGTATATCTTGCTGTAAATGTTATATGCAAAGTCCGAAGCACCATGATGCATCTTTACCATAGCTTACCATTTGACTGTTTTATTATTCCGTCAGCCTAAACCCTCTTATCCAGAGTAAAAAATAAAGGGGGGGGGGGGTCATTCAAGAGAAAGAAGTATCGAGGATAAACATAATTGAATGCCTTTACTTGAATATCTACATGTTTATAGGTTTGTTAACTCAAACGTTTCAATCAAGCAGCCAGCCTGCCATAGTGATCAACATGTAGCTGGATGATCCCTTCATCACCGTGCTCATTTCCTCATTCAACAAAATAACAATAATGGTTTAGAAGCAGCTATGTCGGCCATGCATGCATCGTTTCTATAGGCATTACATATGCTTTCTGTCAACATTCAAAGGCTCCATGTTTGGCAAAGCTTGAAAACTGCAGAGCATTTCATTTTTGATATTTTTCTATGCACATGTAGTCTATGATGTAACCTTCAATATTAATTATCTCATGTGTTGGCAGCACAAATTCGGTGTCTTTACTGTGAGTACATTGGGACTAGAATTGTGCATCCAGTCAGGATAGACTTCCATGGGCGTGAGTCGGAGTTTGAGAAGATGGCCTGCGGAAAAGACCCCCGTAACGGTGAAAATGTTCCTCCATGGAGGGCACCATACTACAGCAACTCGCAAATCATCAACAATAGGCGCAGCTTCGCAGAGAATGTTTATGGCAGAAAGAAAGAAGATAGCCTCTATGATGACTTGGATGAGCACAAGAGTGTGGATCTGGGGTCCATTAGTATTCGACAACTATTTTTAGAAATCTAGAGTTCTGTCAAAGCTACACAAGATTGTGTATGATGTGTAGTTCTGTGACTATGCAAAACAAGTTAAGTTTATGCTGTCTTAGAGGTAGGATAGTGCTCGTGAAATCTAACAAGTGTGTTAGTAATGGTATTTGAATGATGTTTGTTAGTGATGCTATTTGAGTGTGGGAACTGCAGTTTAATCTGAACTACGTATGTAACTGCTTCATTTAGCAATCACTTGGTGCTGCATCTTTGTTCGTGCTCCCCAGATATGCGCTGCTGAGCCTGGGGAACTTTGGTTGTATTATTTGATTTGCTGTGTGTTTTATCCTTTCATGATCTAGTGTCCTTTATTGCTGTAGCTGTTTTCATTTTTGCCTAGTAATATAAAACCAGAACTAATTCTCTAAGGGCATGGGCCTCCGGTGCACACCCACCTCGCGAAAAAAGACCCCAATCATGGCCCGGCCTGCTAAAGTCCATCCACTTATCCCAACCTCCATCCATGCCCACGAACCCATTCCGTCCTCCCCACGACTCGCCGCCCCTGCATCCGTCCCTGCCTCATGTCGCCGCCTGCGCTGCCCTTGATCTCCTCTACAATGGCATCGGCCGAAAGCACGGGGAAGAAGAGCAGGTCTTCATGGAGGAGGAGGCAACGATGCGGTCCAGCGAGGCACGCACGAGGTCAAGTCATTGCTTCAGGTGGCAGGGGTAACATGGCTTGTGTTGTAGATGTGTGTCACATGGGGAAGGGGATGGGTGGAGGAGCAGGCGCTGCATCGTGCAGTCTTGGCCATGGCTGGGTAAGGAAGGAGAACATGTAGAAGATTTTTCAGAGAGATTAGGGTTGCTTGATTTATCAGAGAGAAACTGAATCGGTGGACTGGTGTGCTACGGTTGACTAGGATTTTTTAGAGAGATCATGGTTGCTTGATTTATCAGAGAGAAACTGGATCAGTACTTGGGAGTTGGGACTGGTGTGCTACGGTTGATTTGAGGATGTGTACTAGCAGGTTTCCCGCAACTATATTATACTCTTCGGTGGATTAGCTTTTGCTGTTACTGACGAGAATCAGTACAACTATGATGCACTGCCTTTCTAGAGCAAGAAAAGGGCAACCTGGTGCATGTAGCTCCCGCTTGCGCAGGGTCCAGGGAAGGGTCCGACCACTTTGGGTCTATAGTACGCAGCCTTTTCCTACATTTCTGTAAAAGGCCTTTCTAGAGCAAGAGCACTACAAAAATAGAGATGGTTTTTCACGGCTACACAATAGGAATTGATATCCGTTCATTCATAAATCATAATTAGTGTAGTTCAAGCAGAGTGTTTGCTGGTGATTATAGGCCATTGTAGTTTGTCTAATTAAATCAGGACTTCAATTATTAAATAAAATTACAACTTATATGTAGATAACTTTTATTAACTTTACTTTTCTATTTTGCAGGCCCCTATAGTTATTTGTCATTGGATACTTTATTACAACCATTCTGTAAATTGGTATCAGTTGCACAGTTGTTGTTTATCTCTATACCTATGATGATTACCCACTCCAAAGCATCCCCATGTTAATCTGAAATAAAAGGAGAAGACCAGAATCATGATTTTTATTCAATGATAGTTGATTAGTTGGTATGATCCAATCAAATGTGCCGAGCTCTCCTCGTGTTCATCTCCAACCTTTGAAACTCAGTTTTCAAATTTAGAAATCCATCATGTATATTCCATTACATGATTTTATTCGATGATGGTTTATTTAGTGTACGATCTAATCAAGCATGTCCAACTTTCCTGACGTTGTTCCTTTCCAACCATTGAGCCTCAGTTTCCAAGTTTTGACCTAGCATCAATCCATCATGTAAATTCTCATTACATTACTTTATCTCACGGTGGTTAATTTAGCAAAGGAGTTGAACCCCGTTGTTTGAATCAAATCAGGTGCCAGCCTCTGTCTGCGAGGCTCCCACAAGGAATATAGTGGCGGTCTGGCGCTGCAATAATTTGCTACCTCGACGCCATTCAACTTCCTCACCAGTCGCTCCTATGCCCACTCACAGGCAAGTAACTTTGCATCCTTCAATAATCTGCTATAGATCGAATCGTATAATTTATCTCAAGTATCACAGTCCAAATCATTGATGCATTGTATGTACTTCTATCATGCTAGATTTTGTTGCAAGTTCATTGCATGTGTAAGCAGATTTAGAGTATTGAAGTCGTAGTGAATTAAGTAACATCTGAAACCTCTGTCTAACAACCTTTGTGCAAGTCTGAGATGAACAAGGCACATCATTCCAAGATTGAAATTTATGAATAAACAGTTGTGATGCGAATTTACTTAACCTGAAACTTGTTTACAGTTACTTCAGTGTGCGCGCATCTTTTGCCACATATTACGCACTGTACAACTACTTTGCATTTGTCTGATGCAAAATGTTTGCAACACCATAGTGGATAAAAGGGATAAGTGACAGGGCACATGCCACACTATTTGAGGATAAGTTATTCAAGGTAATGTGTTCCAAATCCTATGAAGTTATTGAGCTTAGAGTCTAACAATCCAGAATACTACCTTCGTCCTGGTTTATTGGTCCCTATTGTATTCTGTGCAGCTCTTTTGGGTCTGTCATTCTCATATTAATTTTAGATAAGTAGCATCCTTGCGTTTGTGTTTGGTAGGAAAATTGCACATCATTCACTTATTACAAGAGAGTATGGATAGCAAAGAAATTTTCCTATATCTGATGAAGGCAGGCCCAAGATGAACTTGGGTGTTTTTATGCAGCCTCTCTTATAGCATTGAACTACTAGGCTATTTCCCCCCTAAAATGACCAGTTTAGCATTGAATTGGTAGGCTATTTTCTTTTCTTGTCTATGTATGTAGGCCCACTGTCTTCCGAAAGTACCCCGTTTCAAAGGAGCTTTACTACCTTTACTTCCTTTATATGAGTGCCAACCATGTAAGCCACACTTCAAAAATTACATGTCTTCATCATTGAGGCTAAGCAGAATGGGCTTTGTCCATGTAAGGTACATATTTTTTAGATTTCACATTAAGGTTTACTCGAACGGGGAGATTAATTCCCTGAATATGTGATTGCAACAGAGAAGTCCAAGAAACTCAAAGGCTTCGTCATTGAGGCTAAGCAGAATGCTTTTTGTTTGGGTTCGTCAATTTGCTTGGTGATATTGAGGGGAACGCATTTTGGTGAATCGAGTGCATTCCAGAATAAACGGTTGAAATTTGCGTATAACAAGTACGTGGATTTTCTTATTTACCATATGTCTGATATTCATCATTAGCATTCGTGTTTTCTTCTTGAAGCGTAGTAAGCTCTTCCCTTCAATATATCATGTATACAGACAAGAACACACCAATGATTACTTACAACTCCCTCCGTTCGGATTTAGTCGCCGCGACGGTGTTTTTGCGAAAACCCCCTCGATCTATTTCCGACCGAACCCGCGGTCCTCGTGCTCACTCTCTTCTCCGGCTGGCCGCCGCGCTCCGCTCGGTGCTCTTCGCCAGCGCGCTCCCCCTGCCCCCACCTTCTATCGCGTTGCCGCGCTCTCCTCCCCCACCTTCGGTGGCCTCGCTGCGCTCCTCTCCTCCTTCCCGCGGCGAACTTCCAAAAAGCTTGGACCTTTGAGTTCAAGCTGGCGACGGATTCTGTCGATGCGAGGCCGAAGGCGCCAGATCCAGACCACCACCAACACGATGCCGGCGACTGGACGCCGCGCGGATGCTGGCAAGCTGACGTCGTCCACCACGACGCGACGGTGGCGAGTTGGCGCTGTCAGGGACGGAGCTGCGGACAGGAGGAGAGGAAGGACGCGAGCTTGAGCCTGCATGACTTCTTGCTGGCGCCGGGGGCGAAGGGGAGGGCGGGGGCGGG
>NC_041390.1:5115545-5149206 GCF_002162155.2 Triticum dicoccoides | reverse complement strand
CGATGTTGCGCCGGCGCCGGGGGCGAAGGGGAGGGCGGGGGTGGGGGCGGCCTCCAAGCAGGGGGGGGGGACGAGGCGCCCGCGCACAGGCCCGGCGCGCCGCTCTCGCTCGTGGGGCTCCTCGTCTCCATATTCCTCGTCGCCATCTTCCTCTACAACGAGGACTCCGCCGCCGTCAAGGCCCCAATCGCCGCCGACGCCGCGGCCGGGGACTTCCCGCTCGCCGGGGCCTCGCGCGCCAGGTCCGCTCCCGACCTCCACCTCCTCCACGAGGTCAACTCCCGCCCCCAGCAGCAGCAACAACAAGAGGGGAAACGACGACCGCACCTCCTTCCCTGCATCCTCCTCTGCCGAGGCAGCCGGCGAGACGCCCCTGCTCTATCAGCTGGTGAGACATTTTAATAATGCTGCATATACAGTTTGGATGCAACAGCAAAACTGAATTGTTTGATACTCCGACAGTGGATTAGGCATTCAGGACTTAATTGGCTGCTCCAACCAAACAATAACCTCGGCAGATAGATGACCGGATTGTGATTTGGACAAACTCATCAAACAATGCATGTTTATTTTCCATGAATGAACCTCTCTGAACTATGGATCTTAGGAACAAATGGAGCTGTTGTTGCACATAACCAACAAACAAGATTAGAAAGGACCACACAACTAAAATTTGAAGCCACATTGCTAAACTCAAGATCATCAACTAATTACTGGCAAGAAAAAAGAGAGCCACCAAATCAGTGTTGATGTTAGATGCTTCATCTAAGAGAAATGCAGCTAGCGATAAGAAAGACACAGATCATGTGCTCCCCCTCGCTCCCGCGACTCCACCCCTCCCCCCCGCCACCGCAGCCGCCACAGATCTGGCCCTGCGCCATGCCTCCACGCCGGCAAGGAGTGCTCGCGCTAGCTGCATCCACAGCCCCCCCACCCCAGCGACTTGCGCCGACCGTGCGAGAGAAATTCCCAGAGATCCAGCGGCTGATCTCCCCAGTGCCGTAGGCGGTGCTCATGGCGTCGGGAGCTGCGGGGTGGGCGGAGCGCGCGACCAGGATCCGAGACTCTACCTTCGAGTGGATCCGGTGCGTGCAGGAGTGGAAGATGGCGGACCGGGCGGTGGCGGAGGCAACCTCGTCGGAGATGAGATCTGCGGCCGTGAAGATCGCCGAGGTCCAACGGAGAAGGGCGGATGTGGAACAAAGGAAACTAGCACGAAGGATCTTCGAGGAGGCCACGCTGGAAGAAAGGGCGAGGATGCCTCCGTTCCCATCCTCCCCGCCGGCCGAATTCGTGGTATGGGCGAGGGCAGAGGCAAAATCGATGGAGCCGCGGCGAGCCCTCCGATGGGAATGCATCCTCGGCGTCATTCCGTCAATCAACTGAAGCTTGCTACGGGTGGGGTGGATCTCCTACCTCACCATAGATCGCTGGAACCGCCATGGTTTGGAGACCGTGGCGTGGTTCCACCTGGAAATCGATCTCGTGTTGACAAAGGGATTTGTATCCCAGAAGAGAAGGTTAGTCATCTGATTTCCGATTCAATGTTGTTATTAGACCCGGTGGGGAATGAATTGAGCTTGTGCCCGGAAAACTATAAATCACCATTGACGAAGGGATCCAATTTGGTAGAGATTGGGGATTTTTCCCCAAAACAGAGAGAGGCTACCGTTGGGCGGGATAGTACGGGCCCCATCATCACCTCTCTCCTGCTGATCCGCTGCAAAAAAGTGAAAACGCCTTTACCTATTACGTCTCCTCCACAAGGCAGCGCGGATGAATCTATATCTAGGGTTTTTGGGCAGCTCTGGGTCATTCCCTCCCCCCGCCGTCGCCAGCCTCACCCTCTGCCTGGCAAAACCAAATCAGCCTCCACTTTGGGATGGCTCAGGAAAGACCTAGCCCGATCGGGATGTTTTTCTCCCTCTGATCTTTTTCCAATCAAACACCTTCGCCCGTTTGATCCACCACCGACGCAGCTCAAGATCATCCGGGAAGGAATTGGAGTAGGATCCAAATCCTTTGCTCATGTTGTCATGGCGGACAAGAATGCGCCGCCGATGGGACAGAAGCAGCGTGGTCCGGTCCCTCCGAAAAACCTCGGACGTCGTCAACCTCCAGGAGGTGCGCATGTAGCTGCGCCGCCTGGTAAAGGTATGGCCCCCCCTACTCAGACCACTGCCGCTGTGCCTCCGGCTCCGATCCCACCGGCCCCTTTGGTGCAAGTTCTTGACGAGCGATACAAGGATATGGTGTGCTTCACTTGCGGAGGCCCTGGCCACTACGTTGGCAACTACATACAGAAGAAAACCTGTTTCATCTGTGGATTGGAAGGCCACAATGTCAACAACTATGCAGCCTGGGCACAGCCCCATCCAGTTGCCACCTTCTTTGGGAGTTCTACGCTGGGACTGGGGTTTTATCACATCGACGCCCCTGTGGGAAGAGAAGCAAGCTGGCTGAATTTTAGGAACTGTGGAGAAGTCTGGATTATGAAAGGAGAGATCAACAAGTCAGACCTAATGAAAAACCTTTCTGGTATCTTCTGCAAAAACAAACAATGGACATGGCAAATCAAGCCACTGTCAGATAAGAAGTTCCTGGTTAGATTCCCCCCCCTGGAAAGATGTTGATGAGTTGATTGAGTTCCCTGCTTTTGATCTACCCATTGATGGTGTCTCTGTGTCTGTGGAAAAATGGACTGGCTCAATTGACCCATTCAGTGAACTTACTGAAGCCTGGGTGATTGTTGAGGGCCTGTCCTCTAAATGGTGTACATGGAAAGTGCTATCCCAAATAGCCTCATGCTTTGGAATTCTTGTAGATGTCCATTGGAATGGCCTGATGAAGAGCTTCTATGAGAAAGTGAGGATCAAAATTGCCTGCAGAGACCCAACAAAAATCCCCTTTGAAAGAATTATGGAGATGAGGAAAAAAACTGTATATCCTATCCTTCACTGTGGAGGGCTTTGACTAGGTGGGTGCTGATGACCCCAATGATGATGATGGCCCCACTGATATAACAATAGATGAGGACAACAAGACAACTGAGGAGGAGGAACTGGATAAAGACTTGCTGGATGATGGAGAGGAACCCATTGATGCTCTAGACCTTGCCAACAGAGCCCCCACAAAAACTCCAACTGGGAAGAAAACAGTTAATGATGGTGCTTCATTTCATCCCCATGCTCTACTGGAGACACGCTTTTCTCCTGTGAGAGTCAACAGGAAACCTGACCAAGATGATATGGGCCCAAGCAGACCCTCAATACCTTTTGCTGAGGCAATCAAATCTCTCAGCATCCCACTCAACAGACCTGATGAAAACACCATGGTTACTACATCACCAAGTGGGATTGCTGCTACCACTTCCCCTGTGTCTGCCCAAAAGATGTATTGCTCTGGTCTGCTGAAAGAACTGGAAGATTCTTCTTCTAACACTGACAGTGAATCTGCTGAACCTGAGGAGGAAATGATTACTGTTGAGACACACATAGCTAGTGGCCTGAAGATGATGGAGCTCATGGATAAAACCAAAGGGAAGGCTTCACCAAAAACCAAGTGGGGACCAGTGATTGCTCCAAGGCTGAGTTCCAGAGCCCACAACAGGCAAAACATCATGGAAAAAGCTGCAGCCTACAAAATGAAGAAAAACCTGGAGATCCCACCTACCTTTAAAAGTAAGTCTTTTACTTATGATGCTATTTCTAATTTAGAGGCTTATGCTTCTGCAGTTAATCTCAAAATTGGTGATGATGAGAGAGACAAGAACCACATCATTAACCAAATTATTAGAGATGAATCTGAAAAATGTCTTGTGTTTGCTTCCCAAAATCCTGAAGTTTCCTTGCCTGATAGTTTAGATATTGGACCAAACATTGATAATGGAGTTTGTACTCCAGAAAAAGACATTCCCAACACTCACACATCAGGGGGCACTGCTGATGATGTGGGTGGAAGTGGGAATAATGTGAGAGGAGGAATTTTTAGTCCGACACACCCTTTCAAAATTCCATGATTGGTATCTTTTGGAATATTAGAGGTTTGGGCCAAAAAGGGAAACTACAATGCCTGTCTGACTTGGTTGGTAAATATAAACCTGATTTTTTAGGATTTCAAGAAATCAAGAGAGAAACTTTATCTGACTCCTTCCTTAATGCCTTAGCTGGTTCTAGTGTGTATGACTGGCACATTCTACCTGCTGTAGGCTCTGCTGGGGGTATCCTTGTGGGTACCAAAACCAATCTTTTTGAGGTACTTAGTGTTAGCTGTAAAAAATACTGCATTATCATTACCCTGAAAAATAAGACTGATGGGTCTTGTTGGCATCTGATTGTGGTTTATGGCACAACTTATGCTGTAGGCAAGATTGATTTTATTGCGGAATTGCATGAGAATATGGATGATTTATGTTATCCTGTTTTTCTGGGAGGTGACTTTAATCTGATTAGAGAAGCTAAGGATAAATCCTCAGGCAATATAAATGCTTCCTGGACATTATTGTTCAATGACTGGATAAATAAATGGGGCCTTATGGAGTATAGATTAGCTAACAGGGTATATACTTGGAGCAACAACCAAGACAACCCTATCTTTGCCACTATTGACAGGGTTTTCTCTGCCACTAGTTGGGATAGTCACTTCCCTCTCACTACCTTATGTGCCCTTCCTAGGGTGGGGAGTGACCATGCCCCAATACTTCTTGATTCTGGAATGAGTAGCAGTAACCCTACTAAACCTTTTAGATTTGAGAAATGGTGGTTAGACCAACCAGATTTTAGACCCTTAGTGGAGAAAATTTGGGCCACACCATCACCGTGTGCAACTGCTATTGGGACTTGGCAATTTAAAACCAAACTATTTAGGAAAAGTGTTAAAGGATGGAGCATTAATCTGGAAGCAGCTATGAAGAAGAAAAAGAAAGAGCTCCTTCTGGAGTTTGATATCCTAGATATCTTTGCTGAACAAAACAGGACAAATGCTGGGGATGTCCTCAGAATGAAACAAATTAAAGAGGAACTTGAGGGGATCTGGAAGAAGGAAGAGACTGCCATGTGGCAGAGATCTAGAGATAGGAAGATCAAAAAGGAGACAGAAACACAGCCTACTTCCATGTTGTTGCTAATCAACACAGAAGGAAGAATCAATTGACTGTCCTGGAGGGTCCTAATGGGCCTGTATACTCCACTAAGGACATGCTGGAGGTGGCCACTAACTTTTATACAAACCTCTTTGGGTTTGAGCCTAAACCTAATATACACTTAGATGACCAGTTTTGGTCTGATGAAGAAATGGAGACAGAAGCAGAAAATACTTCCCTGGAAAGACCTTTTTTAGAAGAAGAAATTAAAGAGGCCATTATGGGATCATATGCTAATGGAGCCCCTGGTCCTGATGGTTTGTCTTTTCTTTTTTATCAACAATTCTGGGAGGTGATTAAGGGTGACTTTATGGGCCTGGTTAGAGATTTTAAAAATGGGACTCTCGATGTCCAGAGACTAAACTATTCTATTGTTACTTTGATCCCTAAAGAGCCAGATGCCAAGAACATGAGGAAATTCAGACCCATCTGTTTGAGCAATTGTTCTGTTAAGATATTCAGTAAAGCTATGACAAACAGAGTTGGCCCTGTTGGTCATAGGCTCCTATCCCCATGTCAATCTGCCTTTGTGAGAGGCAGGTTCATTTTGGAAAGTGTAGTTACTGCTCATGAGGCCATCCATGAGGTCCATAAATCAAAAGAATCTAGGATTGTTCTCAAAATAGATTATGAAAAAGCCTATGATAGAGTGAACTGGGATTTCCTAGTAGAAATGCTTACATCTAGGGGTTTTGGAGCTAAGTGGATTAGATGGAACTTATCCATTTTGCAACAGAGCTCTTTCTGTGTTAAGATCAATGATACCCTGGGTCCATACTTTGTGGGTGGAAAAGGTTTAAAACAAGGGGATCCAAGTTCCCCCATGCTTTTTAATTTGGTGGCTGATGTGTTTTCTCACATGTTAGCTAAAGCTGTTAATAACAATATCATATCTGGGATTGTTCCCCATATCATCCCTCAAGGACTCATATGCCTGCAATATGCTGATGATACAATTCTCTTTCTTAACCCTAAACCTGAATATGTTAGGAACTTGAAATGGCTACTTGCCTGCTTTGAAAACCTTTCTGGGTTAAAAATCAATTATGACAAATGTGAAGTAGTACCTATCAATATGAATGAGGATGATGCTAAACTCCTGTCTCAGATTTTCTGTTGTAAAATGGGGGATTTCCCTCTAAAATATCTTGGAGTTCCTCTTCACTGCCTCAAATTGAGAAGAGAAGACATCCAATACATCATAGATAAGATCATCAAAAGGATATGTGGATGGAAGGGGAGATTACTTAGCTATGAGGCAAAACTAGTCCTCCTTAAGGCATGCATTGCCAGTATCCCCATGTACCTCATGTCAGTTATTAAGTTCCCCAAGTGGGCGATCAAGGCCATCACTTCTCAGATGGCTCACTTTTTCTGGGGGGATGTGGGGGATGAACATAAGTACCATCTTGCTAACTGGGGTTTGATCTCCCAGAAAAAAGACTTTGGTGGTCTGGGGGTACCTAACCTGAGAGAATTCAACATGGCCTTACTAGCCTCTTGGGCTAAAAGGTATTTTATGGACAGTAACAAAAACTGGGTGAAGCTGATTGACCACAAATATAAAATAGCTAAGCCAAATATACTGTGGTCTAGGCAGGGTGTGGGTTCTCCCTTCTGGAAAGGTGTCACCTGGGCCTTGGAGGGGGTTAGACCCTTCTATAAATGGAAACTAGGGAATGGTAATAAAATAAGCTTTTGGGATGACATTTGGGTGGGGGATTCTTCCCTCAAAACCCAATTCTGGGACGTGTATGAAATCTGCCAACAGCAATGCTGCGCAGTTTCTGAGGTATGGGATGGTTCTACTCTCAAACTTACCTTCAATAGATGTGTGGAGCCTGGATTTTTGGATAGATGGCATGAATTGATCCGAATCATCTCTGACATGCCAATAACTGACGAGACGGACCAACCTAGTTGGAGATTGGAACCGTCGGGGGTCTATTCAGTTAAGTCGTTTTATAACATGATTAATTGGGGGGGGGGGTGTCTACCCCCATTTGGAGAAAATTCTGGAAGATTGTTGTACCTCACAGATATTTAGTCTTTCTCTGGCTAGCTTTTCATAACAAAATTCTTACCAGGGATAACCTAAATAAGAGGAGAGAGGTGGAAAATCTAAAATGCTTATTTTGTAATGAGGATGAAACTGTCTGTCACCTGTTCTTTGAATGTGTGGTTGCTAAACAAGTTTGGAGTGATATATCTGACTCTTTTGAGTTTAGTATTCCAAATGACATGAATGAATTATCCTCCTTCTGGAATCTAAATAACAAAAAGTCTGTTACTAATATTGCTTGTGTTGCTACCAATTGGAGCATTTGGACGATGCGTAATGACATGTGCTTTCAGGGCGTAGAGTGGACAAGCACGCGTGCAATCTTGGGAAGGATCAGCTCGTCACTGCATCAATGGAAGGTGCTATGTGTGGGCGACCAATCGGTGCTGCTGAGAAGATGCATCCAACTCCTAGATCGGCAAAGAGGCGAGCTGCTCAGGATTGCATGGGAGTCGGCCTGAGAGCTTGCAAGAGAAAGATCGAAGAGGACATGCTGAAGATTCACCCAGAGTGAAAGAAGAGATAAAAATTAGCAGAGTGATCTGTCAGTTCCCCTGTCGTGGTAGAATGTATGACCGTCTTTGCACTTCCTCAGAACGCTGAATTTGTCTTTTGATTCCGGTGTCTCTGTCCTGCCATTCAGGCAGGTCCCGAATGCTTGTAACGGTCTGCTGTGACTCGCTTTGCTTCGTTTTTATAAAATGGAGCGGGGGGAAACCCCTTTCGATAAAAAAATGCAGCTAGCAATGAAGTGAATAAGATGCTCCAGTATATCAGAATGAAACCTAGCTAGTGTCTGCCCAAACAAGAAACCAAAACAAAAAGAAGGCAGCTTATGTACAAAACCTGAAAACAATGTAATGTGCATAAACTAGTCTTGTTCATGTAGTGCTGTTGGATAAAATCTGAATTTTGTTCATACATTACAAATTCTTTTTCCTGCTCCATGGCCAACACTGAAAACAGCACAAGTGCCAGCACGATTGTTAGCTCACAGCAAGAACCTGCTACATTTTGCATTTCTATTAAGTGCATAGCCTAAGGGAACCACAAGATCATCAACTCATTACAAAAGGAATGAAAGATCATCAACTCATTTTGCATTTTTCATCATCTAAAAGGAATGGAAGATCATTCAACTCTTTGCAAGAGCCCCTACAGTTAAATGCTTCATCCAGGAAAGCACCACAGAAATGAATGCCAGAAGAGTGACACTCAAACGACTACTACAACCGCTGCATGCAACACTTTCCACAGTTCTCAATCATAGAACCCCCCTGTGCCAGACTATAACACTTTAAATAAACCGTTTTTGAAGCACTTCAGAGTTCAGAGTCCAGACTACTTTTACTTTTCTACTCCAACAGTTTCAGAAAAGTTCCAAGTCCTGAAAAAACCTATCATGATCAGATTAGCACCCCACTAACAAAGACTATACATAAAATGTTCAGTAAACTGTTTTTCTCAGACTATAACAAATTCAGTAAACTGTTTTTCTCAGACTATAACACTTTCAGTAAACTGTTTTTGAAGCACAAGCAGACTAAAACAAATTTAGTATGGGTAGATCTCTTGCAACTTGTTATTCTGCTTAACCAACTGGTCATTCCTAGCACCAACCAGAGTGCTAGCTGATCCCAAGTACCCCCCTGCTTGGAGTAAAGAAGAGTTGCTCTTTTCCTGCTGCTTGGAGGCTGCTGGTGCTCTGTTATTGCTGCTTGAGGGCTCCTGGTTCTCTTTTCCTGCTGCTTGGAGGCTATTGGTACTCGAAGGGTGTTTCTGCCGCTTGAAGGAGGTGGCTGCTCTTTTCCTGCTGCTCGGAGGCTGCTCGTGCTCTTTTCCTGCTGCTTGAAGGCTGTTGCTGCTCCTTTCCTGCTTCTTGGAGACTGTTGGTACTCTTTTCCTGCTGCTTGAAGGCTCCTGATTCTCTTTTCCTGCTGCTTGGAGGCTGCTGGTATTCGAAGGGTGTTTCTGCTTCTTGGTGGCTGCTGCGGCTCTTTTCTTGCTGCTCTTTTCCTGCTGCTTCTGCTCTTTTTCTGCTGCTAAGATTGCTTCTGCCTCTTCTATAAAGGCTATGGTCTGTTCAACTAGCTCACGGTC
Organism: Triticum dicoccoides; assembly: GCF_002162155.2. NCBI lineage: Eukaryota > Viridiplantae > Streptophyta > Magnoliopsida > Poales > Poaceae > Triticum > Triticum dicoccoides. The sequence continues at coordinate 5,139,904 of NC_041390.1, read as the reverse complement.
GATAGATAGAGCTATAGGAAGCCGTCCTTCTGCCTGCCGGCATTCCTTGCTCATGTGAGGGATCGAGTAGTTTATCGCTCCTTTGTTTCTCATTACCTCTCAGATGCATGACTGCAGCGTCACGAAGCTTCTAGCTAGCTTATCAACCGGGTAGTTTCGATATTCCTCCTCCACACCTTCTATCAGTTCCCTGATGCTTTGAGGTGCTCTGCTATCGGTGTGGGACTGGAGAGACCTGAATATGCAGAGATCAAGAATGTTCATGTCGGGACTGTTTGGAGGCTGTTGAAGCAACTTAATATCCAAATCAGTCTGTTCTACGACTTGTCGGAAAACCTGGTCATTGGGAAGAATATGTGGTGTGGCATTATCTTGTTGGATATAGATTGTCCGTCCTTCATCTTCGTCCGGCCAGCGCTCTTGGATCGCAAGAATAAGTTTCTCACACATGTAATACCTCATTACATATCGTGTGACTTTCAATGATTTGAGCTCGAGCGTCCCTTTATCTCTATTGTCACTTGTTCTTTGAGCAGGAGACTCTGTGACAAAAGCCCAAATTTCGAGCTTTCCATCAAACGTGACCTTACCACCTTCGCCGTATCTTGGTTTAGCCACGGCAGCAAGAAACATAACCTTGGTGATGCTATCCTTATGATGCAAGGTGCGCAAGGGGTTGGGTTCTTCGGGAAGCAAATAGTAGTTGTTCACCTCCCCAGTCATGTTGAACCACTTTTCGTCCATATAGGCTATGTTGTCTAATTCCCGTGTCGCAGACCAATAATCTTCACACATAGCCAAGCACCATTTCAATCTCTTTACAATGTTGGATAGGTTTAAGTGGAGCCTCACCTTATTACTGTGACACCTCAAATGACCCCACTCGAACCTTGAGTGTAAGGCCGTGTAGCTTACACCCAATGCCTTTGACAGACCTCGCAATGTTCTCCTTATGTTCAATGGGATTGTCACCACCTTCGAAAGATCCAAATCTTTCCGCTTGCGGCCAACTCTACCTGGCTTTTGATTTGAGACATCAACTTTCTCCCCTTGTTCAATCTGTTTAAGAGCTCTTTCCCATATTCTCTCAATAGTTCTTACGGTTGTATCGAATAGGCTAGCAATGACCTCCTTGTCTTTTTTCAGAACTTGTCCATTTAGGGTCTTGATCACCGCGAGTGCAAAATAAATACCATATCTCTCCTCATTTGTGAGTTCTCTGCCTTCCCCATGGATTGGTTTCTGTACAGCACTTGCTTCCTCATGAATTGCTTCCTCTACACCACTTGTTTCTTCATGAATTGGTTCCTCTACACCACTTGTTTCAACCTCTGTCAAATAAGGAGCAAAAGATAAGTCATCTAGCTATTGCAAATAATAGGAGTAGATCATGAAAATGAAAATAAAAATGCAAAAGTTTTGGAGGTAGTACCTGTTGCTTCATTATTGACTGGTTCTTCATTGTTGTATCGTTGTTGACTGTTGTGTTCTTCCTGTTGATCTGCAGGTTCTGAGGCATCATCTTATTGAGGACTCAAGTTGAGATCAATCCCAAACATCATTGCGGCGGTGGAGCACTTGCTCAGGTAACTCTGCATATTCACCAAGGTCATGATATATTAACTCTATGAGAAGGTTAGGATAATCTGCAAATTCTGACATTAACAGATTAACTAGTGGCATAAAGATAACACACATATATCCAAACTTGTCCTTTTTGTTTCTTGAGTTGTGCGTCAAATTTGAATCCTAAAAATTTATGAAATGGTATGTACATGCTGTTAATTTCTTTTAGATTTTGTAAATGCTTTTTGAAGTTTTTTGCGGTAGTAGCGGATAAAACACAGCGCTAGAAGTTTTTTGTTGTTGTAAAAACAAAAAAGGAGAATACATGCCCAACTTGAAATACCACCCATTTTGGGTAATAGCAGATCAAATACAGGGATATACATTTTGTTTTTTAAACAAATAAAAGAGAATTCACCCCAACTTGAAATAATATTGATAACATAACTGCGGTGCAGCACCCCCTTTTCTCTAAAAAAAGAAATAATATCAGGAGTATGCTAGTGGCTCTTGCTCCTTCTCTTTTGTTCTTTAGCTGTGATCAACTGTACTACTCAGAAGCTGTACTCATGCTATTCTGTAGCTGTGTTCTACTCCTGGGGTGAATCAGAGCCACGTCTTCTGTTCTGTAATCAATGCTGGAGTATTTAACAAGTCTTGAGCCTGGGGTGATTAATTCTTTGGCTAGTTCTTTATCTGATATCTTTATCTTTAATTGCTTTGGTGATCCATCTTATAAGTACACGGTTTGATTTCTTCATGCACAGATGTTATTCCATGGATGTACAGTTATATTATACTCCCTCTGTAAACTACTCCATGGAGTATAAGAGTGTTTAGATCACTATTTTAGTGATCTAAACGCTCTTATATTAGTTTACGGAGGGAGTACATCTTAAAACAATGTGATCGACCGTCATCCGGAAATGATCATGATCTGACTGTACTTGCTAAAAGTCCTTGAACATGTTTTACTCGAGTGGTTTTCTAAGATTACGGCCACCCCCTCTTGTCTTTAAGCTTCGCTGAAGTAATGCGACCGTGGTGATCAATTCATCCACAAGAACTTTTGATGATCTCAAGACAGGGGTAGGAAAAAAATTAACTTCTGATTGATGTAGCTAGAAGTCCACTGTATTTTGATCATGATCTAGTAAAGCTTATCTTGTGTTTTCTTCTCCTTTGCATTACCAGTTCATCCAGAAAGAGCCCCTGGTGGAGTGCTATCAGGAGAGAAAACATCCAGAAAGAACCTAAGGAACAAATTCTTCACTTGAGTACGAGTATTTCTGTATTGCTACTTTCTGGATAATTCCTGAAAGTGAGTATTCAGCATTCAGCATAACTACTCCAGCATTCAGCATTCAGTATTCACTGGAGTATTCAATTTCGCTTTAATTCAGTTTTGCTTTACAATCAAACAGGAGGCATTCAACATCCATCATCCAGTGTTCAATTTCAGCATTCAGTATTAACAGCAGCAGCAACAGAGGCGGGGGCGGGGCAGGGAATACCAGCAGCAGCAACAGAGTCACACCAACTCCCGACTCGGCTGTAGTGCCGCGCCCGCTGCTTTTGATTTTTTGCTTTTCCCGCCCTTGCTGTGGTTACTATCCTTTCTTTGCTGGCTTTGCTTTCAGAGAAGATTTTGCAGTTGGTGTATTGATTTGGCTGGGTACACTTCTTTGAGTGTTTGCGTTGGATGTGTTGTAGTGGCGGAGCTGACCAACCACATATGCCCTGCGTGTTGCTTGCTCGAGTTGTTTAGATAATATGTTTCTACTTGTGAACTACAGAGGTCCAGAAAAGCAAATTTTAAATTAGTTGGGTCGTTCTTGCTGCTTGTACTAGATTCGTTACGAATGGTTTGGGGTCTTCTTACACCATGTGCCACCTTAATTCAACGATTTTGATTTGGTTTGGAAGCCACTGATATGTTGTAGCTGTTGTACAAGTTTCACTGGAATCACACTCATGGTGACCAACGAAAACGAGCTTGCTGGTGCCAGGAAGGTGTGTTAGTTTGCATTTTTTTATGTAGTATGCATGTCTGATGTAGCTTTTGGTTCCGCAGGGGGATGTGGTCAGCCGGGCACTCAACATGTCAAAAAGTGCAAAACTATTATGGTGCGAATAAATATTTTGAATGGTGGAATGGCCTTGTGATTGTTATGGAACTGTTTAATGCTTAATCTTTGTTCTTAATTACCTTGAAACGATGATCGTTTGAAAACCTTATGGTCTTCTAATTATACACATTGTTGTTTATATCTCATTGTGAAGGGCAACATAGGTTTGTGATGCAATCCCTTGAACAAATAGGGCTATGCTTATTGGATGTTTCATTATGTGTCCATGTTTTTTTACCAGATGAGAAGAAATGACACTATAAATACTGGTGAAGATCAAACAAGGCAATGTGGTTTTATCAAGAAGTTTTGAGGGCTACTAAAAATAGAGCCCATGGTTGTTGACAAGGAACTACTTGGAATCTTGATTCATGCACATTGGAAGAGTATTATTCTTATACTGCTAGCTGAGGAACAATTGGATATGCCATTTTTTTGGACATATTTAAATGTTTGTATTGTAAAATGAGATTATTCTAAGCATATCCTTTCTCTCAGTATACATACATTTACTGCAATGCCTTTTTTGTCAATTTTATTATGCCATGTGCTTCCTTAAGTGGTAAGACGTATGCCTATTTTTAGGTTGATTAGGATCTATTTTCGATATATGCCTTTTTGTTAGGTTGATTAAGATAAATTTTCGTGCTACGCTGTTGTGGTATGCATTGGAGTGGGATCTATTTTCGTCATGTGCCTTTTAGGTTGATTAGGAACTATTTTCTTCCTATGCCTTTTTTTACTCAGACCATGATGCTAGATTCAACACGAGATCAAAAGTTCTGTGTGAAGGAAACTATTCAAATGTTGGCAACTTTGTTTGATAGTTGACCTGGGATAGACAACATCTCATCGTGCAAGACGGTAAGTAAGGTCTTTTCACTACAAAAAAATACACTTCCGTGATGATACGTATTTGTCACAGTAGGTCGCTTTTTTGTCATGCATGTATATCCATGACAAATTTAAGACAGAATCAAGATAGTCATACCTGTGTTGTCGTAGAAGTGTTCCATGACATTACCAAAATTATCATCACGGAAGTGTCCACTTCCATGACAATAAATCACGCGTCACAGAAGTGCTTTCGTCAAGGGTGACCGACACGTGGCATCCACCGTAACGGAACGTCGTTAAGCTATCGGGTCGGGTTTTGGATCCGATAACCCGTTAACAGCCCCGACCAATGGGGATTTTCCATGTGTAAAATCATTATTGGCTGGAGAAGACACGTGTCAACTCATCCAATGGGCGAGACGCGCCTATGATATGTTGACACGTGGAGCGGCCCATCAAGTTTAAATGGGCCGGCCCAACTGAAGGCCCACAAGATTTTGCGGACCATAATGGGCTGCCCCAGCTAAAGGCCCACGAGATTTTGCGAACCATAATGGGCTGGCCCAGCTAAAGGCCCACAAGATTTTGCGGGCCATAATGGGCCGGCCCAGGTAAAGGCCCAGAAGTTTTTTTTTGTGCCATAATGGGCCGGCCCAGGTAAAGCCCACAAGATTCTTGCGGGTCATAATGGGCCGGCCCAGCTAAAGGCCCACGAGATTTCGCCGACATTAATGGGCCGGCCCAGCTGTAGGCCCACAAGATTTTGTGGACCCTAGTAGGCCGGCCCGTTAACTGCCTGCCATGTTTTGGGCCAAATGCCGGCCCATATTTGATCCGGTCCATTAATGGCCTGCCACACTCCGGGCCTAATAGTGGCCCATATGAGATCCGGCCCGTTAAAGGCCTACCACGTTCTGGGCCAAATTACGGTCTAGATCAGGTCCGACCCTTTAAGAGGCTTTGGGCTCAATTATGGCCCATATCAGATCCAGCCCGTCAACTGGACACTATGCTTTTGGGCCCACTTGCTAAAGGCCCACTTAGTAATTCAGCCTGATATTAGTTTTGGCCTGTTAAGGGCCCGTTTAACATTTCGACCCTATATTAATTTCAGCCTGTTAAAAGCCCGTCATATAGTTGGGCCTAACTACGGCCCTGTTTGCATCCGGCCTGCTCGCAGCCGATATCTGATTGGGCCAAACAAGGACCGAGACAATTTTTTGGCCTGTTAAAAGCCCGTGATTTGATTCGCACAATCATGGTCCGGGGTTCATTTCGGGCTGCTGCCGGCCCGTGAGCTGATCGGCACGTTTTCAGGCCCAACCTACATCGTGATTGCACGACGACCCGATTATGTACCGTAATTTTACGGTTTGGCTGGTTTACTGCGAAAACAGGATATATATATAGTAAAATAACTACAGCATCGTGAATAAGAAAAAAAATCTAGACTATACAATAAAGAAATTACGGCATATTACATCCACTGGGCATCAAAGTTCGCTACTATGATAATAAAGCACAAGCAGACAGCAGATTACATACACTGGGCATCAAAGATCGCCACCAGTGCAAATAAACACTCCGACAAAATAATATACAAAACCGACAGCACTTCAATAGAGTTCAAGAAAGGTTAGCCCTGCTGGGGAGCTGCAGCGCAAGCAGCTGAGCAAGATGATGAGACTGCGCTTGTTCAACACTTATATCTTCCTCACTCTGAAAGATAAACAAGCAGACAGATGACAGGTTTTGCACATAAAAGTATCAGTGCTGATAATTCATCACATTTCTTACTGACGAATAAAGTGACACAGTTTAAATTTGCATTAACACAATATGGTATTGTTCAGGTCAAGACATGGCAGGAAATGACATTGTGAAGGAGTTGGCAGCTTCACGACACCACTGGATTACAGATCAAGAACTCATAAGTATCAATGGTTAGTGTGCTGTCAATTTATACCATTTCAGATTGGCAAATAAAGAGACGGTTTAAATAATAGTAGAATGATATGACATTGTTCATAGTTAAGACATTGCAGAATATGACATTGTGCTGTAGTGGGTAGGTTCACCACACCACTGGATTACAGATGAAGAACAGAAGCATACATGCAGTGCAAAAGAAGATCACTTGCTCTATATAGTTTAATTTACATGGTATGAAGAAGGAACTTGGTTGTACAACTGAAAACTTAAATTGAGAAAGGACAAACTTTTGTTTATGAAATACATATAATAAACTTTAAACAAGCAATTTGATGTAAACACCAAAAATAAACAGCTATTGCAGTCATGCCTAACCAAATATATACAACAAAGTTTGAAGGCTTGAGATGGACAAACTTACATTATTGGTGAAGATAGGCTCTATAAAGGCCTTGTCCATGGTGATGGGGGGGTAATTCAAGAAGTTTACCACACAATCTTCTTCAAAAGCATTGCCTTTATTCTATATTTTGTTAAGAGTAAATATAGATGTAATAATATACGAAAAAATGGAGAATATTTAAGATAAGATGAAGAGTGATGCTACATAACCAAGTAGCTATAAATGTAAGTGCAGCGATACAGGCAAAAGGTATAGCCAAGAGCGATGCACAGCTAAACTTCTTCAGTACCAACCTTATGGTAAGAGTAAATATAGATCTGATGTGTAGAAAATGGAGGGCAAAGGAAAATAAGCTGCAGAGTGATGGTACATGAACACCTACCTGTCATTATAAGTACACTGATAAAGGACATCATGTACTTACAAGAACAATGCAGAGCTAAAAAAACATTGGCTTTGGATATATTCTACACTAATGTAACCATTCATACAGACCAGATAATTTGGAGCGAACGATTGATAAAAACATTGGCATTGGATATATTCTACACTAATGTAAGCATTTGAGTGGAAAAACATGGTACGATGACAGATGGAATATGTATTGATAATGGATGGACATGGCATCTCGACATATATGATGAGTAAACTAAGCAGATGGCGGTGCAACAAAGTAGAAGAAATGCAAGACAACATATGCAAGATACGCGCAATCAATAAAACATTGCCAAATTAGAACAGGCACCTTGATGGGTGAACAGGACAGGCCATCTGCCTTTGACTCCTCGAGGTTAGAATAGTCATTAGGATGATATTCTGAACAAGAATCAACAGGTGGGAAGCATACGAGTTTCATTGCTTCCACAATGGCACTCAATGCCTTGGTGCCAATTTTGTATGTCATTGCAGTGTTCCACAATATTCTTCTGATGCGCGGATTCTGATATTCACTGTAATTGCGTATGATATCTGAGAACCATGAAAACATAAATAGTTGTGAGATTATCTTTGTAATGCAGATGATATTCTAATATAGGGGCGCCCCTGTAAACACTTATGTGCTATCACTGGATTCTGATGAGAGAGCTCATGTGTGCTGTAATATGGTGCGTGCATTTATATAATCTGGCACAAGTACACAAAAAAATAGGCTCCAGAAGTAAGGATAGCTGGCAGATGATAGGTTCATAATATACTGTATAGAGAGTTTGTTGCCAAACCATGATAACAAGAGCACACAGCAACTAGGCAGATCATAGTGTACATAACAGGGGTACACCATAACCAGGATATATAAATCGGGAAAGTGGAACTGGCTGGAAATTACGGTGTTGTATTGCCGCTAGTAATTGAAAGCCTATCGATCATGTATAGGCCAGCTCTATCAGCTGTTAGACTGCAGATATCCCTGCTCCCCTTCCTGACAAGGAACATAATATGCTTCCCATACAGAACACCGCATGGGCCGCCGGCCGAACCACCGGCCCCACCGCCTGTGTTCCTCTGCCACTCCCACCCCCGCCCCCACCCGCGTTGAGTTTTCTTCGTTCGACGAGGCCCCACCACCGCCCCCACAACCACCGTCCCCACCCGAGCCCATTCGATCGCACCGGCGAACTCGGCGAGCTCTGAAAAATCGACTGACCCAATTTTGAAATTTAGTCTACTGTGATTTAACTAGTGTGGAATATAAAAGGGGAAAACCATGAGCATTGCGAGTATGGTGTTGAGCGTGCCATGGCGGATCTAAAGGTGCAAACCGGACAAAGGCAACTTCACAACCAAGACAAGAAATCAGAGTAAAGCAGTGGCGATCTATTTTCTTGCTGCGATAAATAAGTTGAGCAGATACGAAAGAGTACCACCTCTGGTGCAGCGCCGTGTACGCATCTGCTGAGAATTTGATGGTGCTGCGGTAGTGATGGCTGTCGGCGGCGTGGAAGCAGATCTAGGAGGGTAGACGGTGGCGGCGGGGCGCGGTGGACGAGACGGTCGTAGGAGCGGCGCCGGCAAGGTGGACGACGGCGGGGATGAAGCGAGAGGACAGGATGCAAGGATCCCGGTCCGAAGTCGTGGATGAGAGAGGTCGATCTCTTGTAATGGACGGCAGCGTCGGGGTATCAGCTCCGGCATGGTGGAGGAGGACGGCGGTGGATGGGGTGGCGGACGGGGCGGCAGACGGAGGAGGGTGGGGTGGAGAGGGTGTTTTGGCGCCCACGGAGTACGAACGGGGAAAAGGGAGGTAGAGAGGAAGGGGGGAACCATGTATTCAGGGTGCGCTTGTCTCAAATGCGAGGAAATTTACAAACTTAGCCCCTGTTTCAAATTTCTACTACAGCACAACAACACTAGTCGGTTGGGGATAGGACGGTAATCTCGCATACACCAAAAATTTGCCGACGAGAGTTTGTTTTTGGCGCCCACCGTGTATGAATATGAATCGGGGAGGGAGTCGATTTCGGCCGAGGACACACTGTGTTTTGGCGCCCACCGTGTATGAATCCAGGTGAGAGGCGGTTACGTCACGTTTGGGTGAAATTACAAACCTACCCCTATCGAAACCTATAGAAATCCAGCATATAGGATTTGCGTGGCAGGGATAGGCAGTAGTGATTTCTATCTCGCAGATTTTGGTTTCGGGCAGTTACTGCGACTTTCCCCGCTTCGTTCAAATTTTGCAGAGTGCACGTTTACCGTGCCAACTCAATTCGAATGCCGTTTGTATTCTTTTTTTTCGGGCGGGATCCATTTTCAATTGGAATTACATTCTATATACATCATTCTTTTTATATATACTTTCAAAAGCACAACAAAGAATTCTGCTCCTTTATATGTATAATATGATTTACTAATACAACGATCTTGAAATCTTAAGGTTGAATTCGAAAAAATTTAACCAAATTATGTTCTACATATTAAATAACATAGATGTGCGTGAATTCATATGAGTATGCATGTTTGATAGATCGATTTTGGTTCGAGTATGGATTACATGTATCATCATCTCGAATTCAAATATTTGAATCCCTTTTTTGTTCACTCCTTTCACGCCCATCTCTCTCGCATGCATGCTCCTTCAGGTAGCTATCACTCTCTTTTCTCCAGCTCACCTGCACGCCCACTTCATGTTGCTCCTATCCTCGCAAACATGGTCTCTTGAGGTCTCCCTTGAGAAGTGTCACACTCTCCCTATCATTATAAATTACACGGTTTTCATTATCTCTCACGTCTCTACTGTTCTCTGGTATCACTCGGTACCTAAGCTTTCTTTTTCACCGCCAAACACAGTCTCCACTCGTCTTTCACTTTGTCTTTCTCTCTATGGGATTCTCTCACACACCCTATATGTCTCTACATATGACTCATACCACTAAAATCACTCTCTCTATCTCTCCTGTAGACACAACATTTGTTGTGGTCTCCTTTTCGTCTCCATCCCAGACTGACATTATTCATTTGTTTACCGATCAGACAACCCTGACTACCATCTCCTCTCTCTCTCATAGACACACACACACACACAACTCCTGCTTCCACTCCCCTTCCCGACTACCATCTCTCTCTCTCACACACAAAACTCTCGCTTTCGCACCCCGACTCATATTTCTCTCACAAACATTTATCGACTAGCTAGCCTCTAGATAGGTTTATACACCCGCACACTCGTGCTTCCACCATCGCATACATGTCTCTCTCCCTGCTCCTTGTATCTATGTAGATTTTTCTTCCCTTCTTGAGACACGCCCTCTCGATCGTGCACACACACACTATCGCCTCATTTTAAGCTGATACCTACGCACACACACTCCTTGTGTTTTTAACACACATGCACTCCGTCCTCCTCCACTCGCCCTCTCTCTCACACACACATGGGCTTTTTGCAACAACTAGCAAGATGCCCACTCCACTCGCCCTCAAGATGCATATGTATGAGTAGTTTATCTTGTGGGGGAAAAGGATGAACGAGGGAAGGCCTTATTTGCAAATGTGGAGAGGGGTGTGGGTATCTTTTTGCAAAATTGCCATAGTTTCCTTCCTATCCGTCAGATATAGATCGGACGACCTATATTGCAGGATGGCAGGCACACGATCATCACCGACAATGCTTATTATAAGAGTAGGGATAAAAAATAGAGTTGGTGATGATGGTGGGCCTGCCATCCTGCAATGTAGGTTGTCTGATTTATATCTGACGGATAGGAAGGAAAATATGGCAACCCCCAGGGGAATGCGATAGGTATCCCGCTTAAGATGTCCCGAATATCCCGTGTTTGGTCTGTAGGGGAATGCGATAGAAAACGAAAATTTTCGGTATAGCGAGAACGCCCAGGACCACTAAGGAGACTGCATACAAGGTTTGATCTGTTCCGTACCGACTCGAAGCGCAGCGGAAGAAGAGTCGGTGGAGATCGTTGGTGCAGAACCCCACAGCTAGGATTTACAACCTCCCAACCGTGAGGATGTACTCTCTCGCCGGACAGCCCTTCGGGAGGCGGTCGGACAGTCCCCCGGACGATGTCGCGGACAGCCCTTCGGGAGGACCCTCGAAACTCGAACGGAGACTCGGACAGCCCTTCGGGAGGACATTCGAACAGCCCCTCGGGCAAAAGACCGAAACTACAACCTCTCTACAGGGTTGCACACATACGGTGTCAGCTATCCGGTAGGGCTTCGCCGTCCAGAACTAGTTCCTGCCGGAACCCAGACAGCCTTACGGCTCTACGAAACGCTTTTCATGGGAGGGAGAGAAGAAGCCAGATAATGCATGGCATGTGTATGAGAGCAAGGGATGAGCTTTGGGCTGCCCACTCCTCCTCTATTTATAGGAAAGCCAAGGGGTAGGGATGGCTCACAAAAACCCAAAATGCCCATGCAAATGTCACACATGAAGGGCATAATGGGGAGGGAAGTGGAGCTCCATGGAGCCCCACACTTGTGGCCGGCCAACCCCCTTGGGGGGCCCCATGAGGAGCATCCTTGGCCCCCAAGCCCTTCTAGAAGCCTTCTGGAAATATCCCAAAAGGTGACTCACCATAAAATATCCCAAAAAGCACTTTCACTATTCACGACGACATTTTTCAGCGTCCGTTCGAACTGAAAATATTTATGTGTACTTAGAACATTTCCAGTACCCACCATAATAATTTTCAACGCATTCCGAAACAATTCCGGTTTTAGTGATTTTCATCTACGAAACGCATCTGAAGTGGCTCCTTCCAGAATGATTCTGGCACCCTCCAAGAATTATCAGGCATTTGCTGAAACCAATTTGACTTAATGGTATATCCCGAAACAACTTTTCGGTATCATTGAAACTCATCCGATGACCTCTCTCTGCGGTACGATTCCGCTGTCCGAAACTTTTTCGGTGATTTTCTCTCAGACTCCCTGTCTAGTATTCAGCAGATAGATGACCCTTAAGCGTGTGACCCTATAGGTTCGGTGAAGTATAGACATGACCTGGAACCTCTTCCGATCAATGATCAACATCAGAGCCGTGGACACCCGTATTGACCCCTATACCCACACGAATGAATATTCGAGTGAACCTCCAGTTGCCGTGAGCTATTCCTGTTGCTTCGCGATATGTCACAAACACCTGAGGTGAGATTTATTGCATTCCTGTGGATCAACAATTTGTCCACCATGCAAGTTACCTCGTTACCGGTTTTGTTCTCTTTTCTCGTTCCCGTGTTCCGGCATCCCAGTGATCAAATCACAATGTGTCTGGCCAGACGATGATGGATACCGTTACACCGAGAGGGCCCGAGTATATCTCTGCATCGTCGGAGGAGAAAATCCCAATCTTAAGCTATCTCGTTACTTGCAATACTTTTCCGTGAACCCGTAAGCCGCCGTAATAGCCACCCAGTTACGGATGACGTTTAACATACCCCAAAGTTCACCAAGCAAGTATGAAGGAACTCGATACTCTCATGGTCTAAGGAATTATGCAAACATTAACTTCTCTGTGTTATTAACCATTAACTTGTGACGAATGTATCTCATAGCATAACATCAAATTGGGTCGATTCAACACAAGTGTTCTACTAATAATTGTGCCCTCAAAATTGCCGGCATAGTCATGCCCATGATCAGGAAAACAGGATCATCATGCAATACTTGAGCCAGTCATAGAGGCTTGACTAGGAATACATTTTACCGTTTATTATCCCACACGTGCACATGAGTTTCCTCCAAGCCTCGTTTTATTTGCAGTCTCGAGAATCATTGCAGTTATAGCATGGAACATAAACCTTCATTACAAACCAGGAGATACAAAATAACTGAGATTACTGCCTCTAGGGCATATCTCCTACAGACTCCCACTTGCACTAGAGTCATAATCCAGTTACATGGCTTCCCTAACACCAATGGCTATCCAGTGTTGCTCATGCTTTTCTCGTGGTAGAGGCTTTGTCATCGGGTCTGACACATTCAGATCCGTGTGAACTTTGCGTACTTTCACTAAACCCTCTTTTCTTATGGTGCGAACTTGGCTCCCTTGCCTGAGCCACAGCGCCACTATTATCACAATAGATCTCCATCGGGTCCTGGGCACTAGGAACCACACCAAGGTCTTCAAGAAATTGCTTGATCCATATCGCCTCCTTGGAGGCTTCTGAAGCAGCAACATATTCCGCCTCCATCGTAGAATCCGCCACAGTCTTTTGTTTGGAACTTTTCCAATCTACTGCGCCACTGTTAAGTATGAAAACATAGCCTGATTGAGATTTGAAGTCATCTGGGTCAGTCATGAAGCCTGCATCAGTGTAACCACTTACAATGAGCTCTTCATCACCTCCGTACACAAGGAGTAAATCCTTGGTCCTTCTGAGGTACTTAAGAATACCCTTGACTACGGCCCAGTGTTCCAATCCTGGATCACTTTGGTACCGACTGCTAACACTTAGCGCATAGGAAACATCCGGTCTTGTACATAGCATGGCATACATAATAGAACCAACTTCCGAGCCATATGGAATATCATTCATTTGCACTCCCTCATCGAGAGTCCGAGGACACTGATTCTTGCAAAGCACTGTGCCAGGTGACATGGGGAGAAGGCCCTTCTTGGAGTTCTCCATGTTGAACCTTTTCAACACCTTGTCAATGTACATGCTTTGGCTAAGCGCTATCAGGCGTTTTGATCTATCTCTATAGATTCTGATGCCCAATACATATGCCGCTTCGCCTAAGTCTTTCATTGAAAACCTCTTTTTCAATGAGTCTTTTATTTCGCTAAGAAAATTCATGTCATTTCCAATCAACAATATGTCATCCACATACAAGATTAGAAATGCTTTTGTGCTCCCACTAAACTTCTTGTAAACACAAGATTCTTCGTCATTCCTGATGAAGCCAAACTCTTTGACCACTTCATCAAAATGAATGTTCCAGCTCCTTGATGCTTGCTTCAGGCCATAAATGGCTTTCTGAAGTTTGCATACCTTTCCAGCATCCTCATGAATGACAAAACCTTCTGGCTGTATCATGTATACATCCTCTTTGAGGTTTCCATTTAGGAAAGCCGTTTTGACATCCATCTGCCATATTTCATAGTCGAAATAAGCAGCAATTGCTAGCAATATCCGAACAGACCTAAGCATAGCTACGGGCGAGAAAGTCACGTCGTAGTCCACTCCTGGAACTTGCGTGAACCCTTTCGCGACAAGTCTAGCTTTGTGGATAGTAATGTTACCATCCACGTCCGTCTTTTGAAAATCCATTTACAACCAATCGGCTTTACGCCTTCTAGAAGTTCCTCCAAGTTCCAAACTTGGTTTTCGTACATGGATTCCATTTCGGATCTCATGGCTTTGTGCCATTCTTTTGAGCTGGGCCCCGCCATCGCTTCCTTGTAGTGCGCAGGTTCATCGTCTTCAAGAATGAAGATTTCGTTATGAAACCACTCAGGTGGCTGGATAGCCCTACCTGATCTGCGCGGTTCAGTTACAACATTGTCTGAAGTCTCCGCATCACATGCGACAACTTCCGGCTCGGTTGTAGGGATAATTAGCGGAATTTCTTCCGGTTCCTTAGCCATATCAACGGTTGCCGAAGATTCACTAATCTCATTAAGTTGTACTGTCCTCCCACTCACTTCTTTAGTGAGAAACTCTTTCTCAAGAAAGACTCCATGTTTTGCAACAAACACTTTTTTCTCGGAGGCGTGGTAAAAAGAATACCCAACTGTCTCCTTGGGATAACCTACAAAGTAACATTTGTCTAATCTGGGATCAAGTTTGCTTGGCTGTAAACGCTTTACATAAGCTTCACAACCCCAAATTTTGAAAAACGACAGGTCGGGTTTCTTCCCGTGCCACATCTCATGTGGTGTCGTCTCAATAGATTTAGATGGTGCTTTGTTTAGTGTGTGAGAAGCAGTAAGTAGTGCGTGACCCCAAAAAGATATCGGAAGATTTGTAAGAGACATCATCGACCTTACCATGTCCAACAAGGTTCGGTTACGTTGTTCCGATACTCCGTTTCTCTGTGGAGTTCCGGGAGGCGTAAGTTGTGAAACGATTCAACGGTCACTTAGATGTTGGCCAAACTCATGACTAAGATACTCGCCTCCGCGATCAGACCGCAGAAACTTAATCTTTTTGTCACGATGATTTTCTACCTCATTCTGAAATTCTTTAAACTTTTCAAAGGTTTCTGACTTATGCTTCATTAAGTAGATATATCCATACCGACTTAAATCATCAGTAAAAGTCACGAAGTAGAAATACCCACCCCGTGCGGCTGTGTTCATTGGACCACATACATCACTATGTATTATTCCCAATAATTCACCCGCCCGTTCAGGATGACCCGTGAATGGCGTCTTGGTCATTTTCCCCATCAAGCAAGCTTCACATGTGTCAAATGATTCAAAATCAAAGGACGGTAAAACTCCATTTTTATGGAGTCTTTGCATGCGTTTCTTTCTGATGTGGCCAAGCCGACAGTGCCACAAGAAAGTGGTGGTGGTATCAGCCTTCTTAAGGCGTTTAGCATTCACGTTAAAGACATCATTTCCACATTCAAGATTTAGTATGAAAAGTCCCCCAACAATGGGTGCAAATCCATAAAACATATCCTTACAATAAAGTGAACAACCATTGTTCTCAGACTTGTACGAATACCCATCATGTACTAAACATGATCCGGAGATAATGTTTCTACACAACAATGGAACAAAATAACAGTTACTTAGTTCTAAGATAAATCCTGAAGGGAGACGTAGAGGCATACTGCCGACGGCTTGAGCGGCGATCCCAGCGCCGTTCCTGACGCGCATCACGACTTCATTCTTTGCCAGCTTGCGCACCTTCTGAAGCCCCTGTATCGAGTTGCAAATGTGAGCAACCGATCCGGTATCAAATACCCAAGACTTAGAATTTTCGCTAGCAAGCAAAACGTCAATGACATTAACTTGTATAACAATTATATGTTTTCTAGTTTTCCCGGTCTTCTTATCTTCCAGATACTTCTTGCAGTTTCTCTTCCAGTGTCCTGTGCCCTTGCAGTAGAAGCACTCAGTTTCATTCTTGGCTCCGCCCTTAGAGTTGCTTTGGGAGCCGGTCTTACCGGCGCCCTTGCTCTTCTTTGGCTTGCCTTTATTCACAAGAAACACTTGCTTGCGATTTTTCCGCAGTCCTCCTTCTGCAGTTTTTAGCATGGCGAGCACCTCTTCCGGTGTCTTCTCCATCCCTGTCATGTTGTAGTTCATGACAAAACTATCGTAAGACGGGGGGAGTGAAGAAAGCAACATGTCCATCATATGGCCAGGTGGAAGTGGAAATTCCAGGGCTTTAAGCCTTTCAGAATAGCCAATCATTTTGACCACATGTTCGCCAACCGAACTACCCTCAGCCATCTTGCATTCCATCAAAGCCTTCATGATATAAAATCGTTCAGACTTTGCGGTTTCCTTGTACAGAGCATCCAATTCCCGGATCATATCACGGGGTTTATGGAATTCAAAACATTTTTGAAGCCCTGGACTCATGCAAGCTAGCATGAGGCACTGCACTAAGTTGTGATCATCATCCTTAGTGGCCCAGACATTTTGTTCATCTTCCGGGGCCTCTGCCGCCGGTTTAGCTGGAAGAGCAGTTTCAAGCACGTACAATTTCTTAGCGCTCCTGAGGACAATCCTCAGGTTACGGACCTAGTCCGCATAGTTGTTTCCAGTCGTAGTTAACTTCTCTTTCTCTAACATCGAGCCTAAGTTGAACGCGGTGTTGAGAGCCATTTGATCTACAACGGAAAACACAAGTTTCACTTAGACTTTGTTTATAATGAAATATGCACTAGTGAATGAACATTTTTATTCTAAAATGCACTCCCACTCAAATCAATATCTCTCAAAATTGATTATGAGTGATTCAAGATCCATGTCTTGATTATTCGCCATTGGTGTAACACCACTGATGACAAAAATCTTAACCGGTAGGCCAATCTCTACTCAAGCAAGTTAGGGCATAGCACTGTAGGGAGTACCAGTATTGTGATCACTCAAGCAAGTTGTCTGGCATTGACATGACCCTACGCTGCTGGTATGTGTCTCGTAAGTCAAGCGACGTGCTGTAGTCATCATCACCTATCCACTTCCCGCAGCACATATTCGCTTCTCCATCTTTGTCCGCACATAAGCTCGTCCAATCTTCCATCCCCGCTAAGGCGCCTCCCCCCCTCGTCCGAAACCCAAGCACTAACAATGGTAGAACTGAGCAGCGTCCGCCGAAAGAGTGGCTGGAATTCGCTCCCCACAGAGGTAATCAAGCTCATTGTTTCGCGTGTGGACAATCTCAGTACCATGCCTCTCGCCGTGTGCTCGTCAGGGCTATACCGTTTACTCAAAGCCCTCAGGCCGGAGCTTTTTAAGCCAGCTCCTTACTTGCTGATGCCGCCTAATCTTCAGAAACGGCGTGTCACGCAGCATAACGATCGTAGGGTGGCGAGCATCAGCCCCCTTGACTGTGATCCGATCCCTGCCAGCCTCAACTACATTAACGGTATGTACTGGGTCGGCATGAACACGTCTTGGATGGTGCTCGTCGACGGTCGCGGCAACTGGATGCTCGTGGAGGTCTACACCCGGCGATTGATCCCCCTTCCTTCGATTAACACTGCACTGCTTTGGCACCGCGGCCCAGAATACTCGGAATCTTACAGTAGCCAACATGATACCAAGTTTGATTTGCTCAAGGTTGTAATCTGCCAAGTGCCCACAAGATCTGCAAATTATAAAGACTTCAGGCTAATTGCGTTCTTCAACCGTGGTCTCGCCTATCTGACAGGTCACTGCGGTAAGTGGATAAATCTGCACGTCCATCGCAGGATCATACATCCTCCATGGTTCTCTGATGCCATTGAACACAAGGGCTTCATTTACGCTGTCGACTCGTTCTATGGCTGGACGTATTGCTGGCCTACTCCAGTCATCGCTACAAACGGCTATTACAGCAGTATGTTACTTTCCTATGATATCATGATGGCTTGCTTACATTACTGTCAACATTTGCTGAAAAATATTCATGCTCATAACATGTTGTTCTTAAGATTAATTAAACCAAGAGCCCTTTTTTATTTGACTCCAACTTGATATGATGTTGTAGGACGCCTGGTGTCCCTACCCTTCCTAATCCCAGAACCTTTCAAAGAAAAGCGGCATGGCAGTTGCAGGTGGTTCCTGGCTCGATCAGACGACGGCAAAAGATTGATGATCGTTCGCACGTACCGAACGTGTTGTTTCACGGAATACAATCATAGTCACTGTAAGGTCTTTGAGCAGGATCCCGGCTTCTCTGGGCCTTCAGGAATTTTTGACTGGAGGCTGGTAAGTAGCCTTGGTACACGCTCTCTGTTTGTCGGACTGAATTATCCGATTAACCAGGAGATAACCGACGACAAGGATCATGATGGCAGCGCGGTTTTGTTCATCAGGCAAAACTGTGTGTACACAGCGTACCGTGCGTCTCTGCATGCACCATACCCTGATATGTGCCGCCACGCTCTGCAGCCCAAAGTAGGAGAGAGGGTCGCAAGTATTAGACTTCGACCTGCTGGCTGGAGTTTCCCCCGTCAGGCACCCATCTGGTTCAAGCCGTCAACCAATCTCCACAGCCTAATAAATAGTAACGTCTAACTGAGCTAGTTAGTTAGATGCGTACACTTGGTGTAGTAGGAACTTTATTTAGTTTGATGCATACACTTGTTCTTTTTTGGTAGCCCTTTTGTAATGATGGCTGATGTTTGGTTTGAAAGAGAGAGCTGCGTCTTCACTCTTCTGGCCTGCTTACTGCTTCTGTTGCACCCCCAGCCCTGGTTGCTACTGTTGCTGTTTTCAATGTACGATCAGTAGTATATTTCGTCTGTTGGTTGAATAAATGTGTTGTTAGAACGACAAACACAATGTTTTGAAAGTCGTTGCACGGTTCGATCCTTTAGTGCCCCGTACCGTACGTAGCACATACTATTTTTCGTACGGAACACATTTTTTTTGAAACTCGGAACACATTTTTCATTTGTTGATAACATGCAGCCCACTGATGAAGGCCCAATAGAGAAGCCCATAATTCACTGGAAGGGAGGCTCTCACATGAATCCGGCCCAGGTACATGCTCATGGTCCCCTAAACATAAATAAGTAAATAAATAAATAAAGCTAAATCCTAATGCACCAGTTCTTTGGGAAAATAGCTAGCCCAGTATTCCTTTTTGAAGAATACCCAAGCTAGGCCTATTTGTTTTCTCCGAATTACTAGGCTGCAAATATTTCAAGACGAGGAGGGATGCATTCCGGCCTGGTTTAAGAGTATGGTCAATGTCTGTTAAAAGTAATATCAAAAGGGGTCGAAAATTCCAAAAAATTTATAGCAAATGGGATATAAGTTTCTTTTTTTGTTTTTGTTCTTTACTGATATCTTATACGTATTTCATTGGATTTAACATGACATAGTACTAATTTATTTTTAAATTTGTTTTACTATGGCTATTAATTTTTGGATTAAGAATATTTCGTTCCCCAGCAAAAATTTGCGATTTTTCAAAATTTCCCACATATTTAGTTAATTTTTTGACCCTGGTACTGACCAGAAAATGGCCACCAATTCTAAAAATGGAAAATGGGCTGCAATAAATTCCATATGAATTAGAAATTGAGTAAAAATAATAGCAAATGGGCTGTACACGCTACGGATTTCGAGGCTGACTTGTTTACGCAAGGCTTTGTCAGTGAACACACAATTCTAGCAGCACTTAGTGTTGGATGTCCATCCAACGGCCAACGCCTCCTCTTGTGGCCCGCTGTGATGCCGCGCATGCTTCCCCGGGCCACCCTACTCCCTCCGCTGGCCTGGCCGCACGCAATCAACTCCTTATTACGCGACAAAATGATTCCTCCCACTGACATCTGGGGCGCACTGGTTGGGAGGTTAACCTGTGGGCCTACTAAGTTGACGCGTACGCAGGGCTTGTCAACTTAGTCAACAAACGATTCTAGCAGCAATAACCGTTGGATTTGAATCAAACGGTCCTGCTGCTTCTTCAATCGCTGCTCTTCTTGCACCAGCCGCCCAAACCAACGTCGGGGACACCACCTGCTCCTGCCTCCAGTGGCCGGCTGTGCTGCCAATGAGGCCTCATCGCCCCCTACTACTCCCACCGCTAGCCAGGCCCTGCGGCGATGGCAGCCTCACACCGCAGCCGAACCAGTGAACCCTCGTACTCCTCTCCGCGTGCGCATCCACTGCCGCGTCTTCCCTGGCCACGTCGTCCCCTTCCTAGGCCTCGCCGTCGTCCACCGACTTGGTGCTCTCGGCGCGGCGTGGTCAACGTGGTCAACGACATTCCATCGGAAGAGTACTGCACGTGGAGATGCTGACAGCTGGGTCCATGGCCATAGCCCAGTTTTTTTGTGATTTGTCAAGTAAGTCGCTTTGTCAGGCCTGTTGGGCTGAAAATCTTTCAAGACGAGGAGGAGAGCTTCCATTCGGCTGGCCGAGAAAATGGCCCATCAGTAATGAGAAATGGGTCGTACATTTTTAAAACACATCAAACCGGCAATTAGTTTCAAATATCTTTTTTTCATTTCGAGATTCGAAATTACATTAATTTTTATGCGTGGAGAATTTGTTGGATTTTATATTGATATACATTTATTTTTAAAATCAGTTTGAATGTGAGTCGAAATTTCGGGATTAAAAATAGTTCGGACCGCACCAAAATATGCAAAATTTCGTATAATTTATTAACCGTGGCCACAATATGGGCTGTAATGCTAACAAAAAGAATATGGGCTCAAAAAACCTTAATAATTAGCAAATGGGCTGTAAATTATTAGAAATAATGGCAGATGGGATGTATGCTGTTTCCTACAGATTTGAGTCTTTCCTAAAAAAAGTTGACGCACAAGCAGTGACTGTTGGATGGCCATCCAACGGCCGTCGTGCTTCTTCAATCTTTGCTCTTCATGCTCCAGCCGCTCAAACAGGCGCCGGCGGGACTGCCTGCTCCCTCCTCCCCGCGGCCGGCTCTGCTGCCGCGCTTGCCTCACCGCCCCACTATACTCCCATCGCTGTCCTAGCCATCCCTCTACTCACCCACACCTGCTGTTATTCTCCAGCAACGGCGAGGCCTCGTACAGTCGTACTCCCCTCCGCGTGGGAAACAACTGCCGAGTCTTCCCTGCCTCCGTGTCGTTCCCTTCCTAGGCCTCGCCGTCGTCCACCGCCCTGGCGCTCTTGGCGCGGCCTGGTCAACATGGTCAACGACCGACATGCATCTGAAGTGGACTTTACGTGGAGAGGCCGACAGCTGGGTACACGGCCGCATGCAAGGAAATGCCTCCTTATTACGCGCAAAATAATGATTCCTCCACCTGACATCAGGGACCCACCGAAAGGGCCTCTGTATTTCGCGAAAAAAACGTCACCGCCGCTGATAGCTCGGACCTACTAGCTATATCTTCGCACACAAGGAAGTGCCTCCTTATTACGCACAAAAAATGAATACCCCCTGCTAGCTGGGACCCACCTTGGTGGGAGGCTGACTTGTGGGCCTACTAAGTTGACGGGGAAGGAGGGCTTTGTCAACTTAGTCAATATGCACGATTCTAGCTCCAGTGACCGTACGATGTCCATCCAACGGCCATAGTGCTTCTTCAACCTCTGGTCTTCTTGCTCTAGCCGCCCAAACCAGCGTCGGTCGTGCCTCGTGCTCCTGCCTCCCGTGGCCGGCTGCGATGCAGCGGAGGCCTCACCGCCCCCTACTACTCCGACCGCTGGCCAGGCCATCCCTCTACTCACCCACACCCCCTGTTATTCTGCGGCGACGGCAGCCTCACACCGCAGCGAACCAGTGAACCCTCGTACTCCTCTATGCGTGGGCATCCACTGCCGCGTCTTCCCCGGCTCCGCGTCATCCCCTTCCTAGGCCTCGCCGTCGTCCACCGCCCTGGTGCTCTCGGCGTGGCGTGGTCAATGTGGTCAAGGAACGGCTTCCATCGGACGTGGACTGTACGTGGAGAGGCTGACAGCTCGGTCCACGGCCGCAGCAAGGAAGTGCCTCCTTATTACGTGCAAAATAATTATTCCTCCACCTGACAGCGGGGACCCACCGGACGGGCCACCAGTATTTTGCGAAAAAATTTGTTTTCCCCTGACTGCTGGGACCCGCCGGACGGGCCATCGTATTTCACGAAAAAAATGCCCCCCCCCCCGCTGTCAGCTCGGACCCACCGGAAGTACCTCCTTATTACGCACAAAAAAATGAATACTCCCCCAGCTAGCTAGGACCCACCTTGGTGGGAGGCTGACTTGTGGGCCTACTAAGTTGACGGGGACGAAGAGATTTGTCAACTTAGTCAATATGAACGATTCTAGCTCCAGTGACCGTACGATGTCCATCCAACGGCCGTAGTGCTTCTTCAACCTCTGGTCTTCTTGCTCCAGCCGCCCAAAGCAGCGCCGGTCGTGCCGCATGCTCTTGCCTCCCGTGGCCGGCTGTGCTGCCGTGGAGGCCTCACTGCCCCCTACTATTCCCACCGCTGGCCAGGCCCTGCGGTGACGGCAGCCTCACACCGCAGCTGAACCAGTGAACCCTCGTACTCCTCTCTCCGCGCGCGCGGGCTTCCACTGCCGCGTCTTCCCCGGCTCCATGTCGTCCCCTTTCTAGGCCTCACCGTCGTCCACCGCCCTGGTGCTCTCGGTGCGGCGTGATCAACGTGGTTAAGGAACGACTTCCATCGGACGTGGACTGTACGTGGAGAGGCTGGCAGCTGGGTCCACGGCCGCAGCAAGGAAGTGCCTCCTTATTACATGCAAAATAATTATTCCTCCACCTGACAGTGGGGACCCACCGGACGGGCCACCATATTTCGCCCCTCTGACTGCTGGGACCCACCAGCTACATCTTCGCAGGCAAGGAAGTGCCTGACAATCGGGACCCACCTGGTCAAAGCGTACGTAGCGTTGTCATTCTGGTCGCGAACGTGTACGTACATATATACTGGTCGATGTAGAGGCACGCACGTGTCGTAGTATACGCGCGCACGTGTCGTAGTAGAGGCGCGCACGTAGCATGTACACGTACGTACAGCGACCAGGGTGCAAGAAAGAAAATACGGCCACGTATGTGTACATACGGGCGGGGTCTCGAACGCCTACTCGCGCATACGTACGGAGAGGGCTCATTGACATGGCTGGGTCGAAACGGAGAAACAGCGTCGTCGTCGTGTTCATGGGGAGACAACGGAATGCGTGGTCGTGTTCATCAGGAGGCAACGCGGCTGCGTCGGAACAGAATGCGTGGTCGTGTTCCTCAGGAGGCAATGCGGCTGGGTCGGAACGGAATGTGTGGTCGTGTTCATCAGGAGGGCTTGGATGGAAGAGGCGATGGAAAAGAGGCCTGGCGTACCGCACAACGGAGGAAACAGACCTCCTACGGTCAAAACGGGGTTCCTATTGATCGGGAGGGGTGTGGCGTACCGCAAAACGGAGGAAACAAACCTCCTATGGTCGAAACATGGGTCCTGTTGATCGGGAGGGGTGTGGCGTACCGCAAAACGGAGGAAACGGACTTGTGTTGGAGTGCTACGGTCGAAAGGGGGTCCTGTTCATCGGGAGGGGTGTGGAGTACCGCAAAACGGGACTCCACGGGATACTGTTCATCTCCACCGTCGACCCCCTCCAGCCTCCACGAGCTACTGTTCATCCACCGTCGACCTCCTCCAGCCTCCACGGGCTCCTGTTCATCCAGCCTCCATCGCGCGCTACTCCACCGGCTACTGTTCAACCACCCCTCCACCGTCTACTGTTTATCCAGCCCTCCACACCACGGGGTCCTGTTCAACCACCCCTCCACGGGCACCCCTTCACTGTCTATTGTTCATCCTGCCCTCCACACCGCGGGGTCCTGTTCATCCACCCCTCCACGGGCACCCCTCCACCATCTACTGTTCATCCAGCCCTCCACCACACCACGGGGTCCTATTCATCC
>NC_041390.1:5092607-5115223 GCF_002162155.2 Triticum dicoccoides | reverse complement strand
CACTGTTCATCCAGAGGCAGCATCGATCGGCTTCAGTTAGCAGCAGTAGCCAAGGAATCGCTCGATCAGGTTCAGTTAACAGCCATCGATCGATCGCTCGGGTTCAGTAACGCGTAGCCTAAAGTGCAATCGCTCGGGTTCCGTTAGATCCCAACGCCTCGCTCGGGTTCAGTTAGAGCCAACGCCTCGCACACATGCGCGTATGTGTACGAGAGAAACACGCATCTCTCGGCCCGCGACCTCCCACCGTAACCGGGAACTCCCTGAAATTTTCCTCCCCCTCGCTTCTACCACGGTTTTTTCCGTCATGGACGGCCCAAGAATGTCATGCAGCTGCGTCTCCGGCCTGCCCAGGACGAAAAGCCCATTTTCTGTCATGATTTTTTTTCATAGAAGTAGGAGCCCACCACATCTATGATGATACCGGGTTTTGTCACAATTATCATCATAGAAGTGTCATATGTATGTCAGAAAAAAATTTCGTTCGGCCCAAAATGTCACGGATGTATCTTTTTTTTGTAGTGTTTGTCCGTTGTTGTCATGGTTTATTATTGCTTCTAATAGCTACCACTTGTACATTTATCTTCTGTATGCACTCATCGGATGATACATCTTATACGTCACCGACAAAGAGGCACTCATGTATATATTTTGGTCCCTATTCATACATCATAGTCGTCAGAGTGTAAAACTCGAAGGCATTTAGTGAAATTAAAAGGTTTTGCGAGGGAATTCAAAGAAGCACTCGAAATAAAGCAAACTCGGTCGTAATTATGATATATCTAGATGGTAACATTTGTATTCCAACGAGCATATAGTGGTAATAAATTTTGTTGACTCTCCTGGATCATCACTCTATATGTATACATAGTCAATTTGCTTTTTTACATTGCAAGTGAAGTGGACTTCAATTATTATGATTGTGTCTGTGTCATATTATCTCTACATGTGAAATTTAACTCCAGCAAAATATTTTAAAAGCACGTGGCAATGCACGGGCACTCTACTAGTAGAGTCTGATAACCCACAAGTATAGGGGATCGCAACAGTTTTCAAGGGTAGAGTATTCAACCCAAATTTATTGATTCGACACAAGGGGAGCCAAAGAATATTCTCAAGTATTAGCAGCCGAGTTGTCAATTCAACCACACATGGAAACTTAGTATCTGCAGCAAAGTGTTTAGTAGCAAAGTAATATGATAGTGGTGGTAACGGTAACAAAAGAGTAGTGCAAGCAATAATAAATATTTTTGCTATTTTGTAGTGATTGTAACAATAGCAACGGGAAAATAAATAAGCGAGAACCAGTATATGGAAAACTCGTAGGCACCGGATCAGTGATGGATAATTATGTCGGATGTGGTTCATCATGTAACAGTCATAACATAGGGTGACACAGAACTAGCTCCAATTCATCAATGTAATGTAGGCATGTATTCCGAATATAGTCATACGTGCTTATGGAAAAGAACTTGCATGACATCTTTTGTCCTACCCTCCCGTGGCAGCGGGGTCCTATCGGAAACTAAGGGATATTAAGGCCTCCTTTTAATAGAGAACCGGAACAAAGCATTAGCACATAGTGAATACATGAACTCCTCAAACTATGGTCATCACCGAGAAGTATCCCGATTATTGTCACTTCGGGGTTGTAGGGTCATAACACATAATATGTGACTATAGACTTGCAAGATAGGATCAAGAACACACATATATTCATGAAAACATAATAGGTTCAGATCTGAAATCATGGCACTCGTGCCCTAGTGACAAGCATTAAGCATAGCAAAGTCATAGCAACATCAATCTCAGAACATAATGGATACTAGGGATCAAACCCTAACAAAACTAACTCGATTACATGATAAATCTCATCCAACCCATCACCGTCCAGCAAGCCTACAATGGAATTACTCACGCACGGCGGTGAGCATCATGAAATTGGTGATGGAGGATGGTTGATGATGACGACGGCGACAAATCCCCCTCTCTGGAGCCCCGAACGGACTCCAGATCAGCCCTCCCGAGAGGTTTTAGGGCTTGGCAGCGGCTCCGTATCGTAAAACGTGATGATTTCTTCTCTTCTATTTTTTTCTCTCTGAAAGCAAATATATAGAGTTGGAGTTGGCGTCGGAGGGTGTCCAGGGGGGCCACGAGGTAGGCCCCCCCCACCCTCGTGGACAGGGTGTGGGCCCCCTGGTCTTCAACTTTGGCGAGGATTTATTATTATTTTTTATAAGACATCCCGTGGAGTTTCGGGTCATTCCAAGAACTTTTGTTTTCTGCACATAAAACAACATCATGGCAATTCTGCTAAAAATAGCGTCAGTCCGGGTTAGTTCCATTCAAATCATACAAGTTAGAGTCCAAAACAAGGGCAAAAGTGTTTGGAAAAGTAGATACGACGGAGACGTATCAACTCCCACAAGCTTAAACCCTTGCTTGTCCTCAAGCAATTCAGTTGACAAACTGAAAGAGAAAGAAAAACTTTTACAAACTCTGTTTGCTCTTGTTGCTGTAAATATGTAAAGCCAGCATTCAAGTTTTCAGCTAAGATTATAACTAACCACATTTGTAATAATTCTCAGGTCTCTCAATCACTCATATCAATAGCATAATCAACTAGCGAGCCATAATAATAAATCTCGGATGATAACACTTTCTCAAAACAATCACAATATGATATAACAAGATGGTATCTTGCTAGCCCTTTCTGAGACCGCAAAACATAAATGCAGAGCACCTTTAAAGATCAAGGACTGACTAGACATTGTAATTCATGGTAAAAGAGATCCAATCATAGTCATACCCAATATAAATTAACAATGATGAATGCAAATGATAGCTGTGCTCTCCAGCTAATGCTTTTTAATAAGAGGGTGATGACTCAACATAAAAGTAAATGGATAGGCCCTTCGTAGAGGGAAGCAGGGATTTGTAGAGGTGCCAGAGCTTGGTTTTGAAATAGAGATAAATTATATTTTGAGCGGTATACTTTCATTTTCAACATAACAACTAAGAGATGGCGATATCTTCCATGTCACACACATTATAGGCGGTTCCCAAACAGAATGGTAAAGTTTATACTCCCCCTCCACCAACAAGCATCAATCCATGGCTTGCTCGAAACAATGAGTGCCTCCAACATACATCAGGTCCCAGGGGGAGTTTTGTTTGCAATTAATTTTGATTTAGTTTGCATAAAGCATGGGACTGGGCATCCCGGTGACCAGCCATTTTCTCGTGAGTGAGGAGCGGAGTCCACTCCTCTTGAGAATAACCCGCCTAACATGGAAGATAAGGGCAGCCTTGGTTGATACATGAGCTATTTGAGCATACAAAACAGAATGTTTATTTGAAGTTTTAGAGTTTGACACATACAAATTTACTTGGAACGGCAGGTAGATACCGCATATAGGAAGGTATGTTGGACTCATCTAGAATAACTTTGGGGTTTAAGGGATTGGATGCACAAGCAGTATTCCCGCTTAGTACAGGTGAAGGCTAGCAAAAGACTAGGAAGCGACCAACTAGAGAGCGACAACAGCCATGTACATGCATTAAAATTAATAAACATTGGATGCAAGCATGAGTAGGATATAATCCACCATGAATATAAATATCGTGAAGGCTATGTTGATTTGTTTCAACTACATGCGTGAACATGTGCCAAGTCAAGTCACTTAAATCGTTCAAAGGAGGATACCACCCCACTATACCACATTATAACCATTTCGATAGCATGTTGGCACACAAGGTAAACCATTATAACTCATAGC
Organism: Triticum dicoccoides; assembly: GCF_002162155.2. Taxonomy (NCBI): domain Eukaryota; kingdom Viridiplantae; phylum Streptophyta; class Magnoliopsida; order Poales; family Poaceae; genus Triticum; species Triticum dicoccoides. The sequence goes on along the minus strand of NC_041390.1, from coordinate 5,111,444 downwards.
TAATCAAGCATGGCACAAGCAACTATGATCTCTAATTGTCATTGCAAACATGTTTATCCATAATGAGCTGAATCAGGAACGATGAACTCATCATATTTACAAAAACAAAAGAGGTCGAGTTCATACCAGCTTTTCTCCTCTCAGTCAGTCCATCATATATCATCATAATCGCCTTTCACTTTCACGACCGAACGATGTGAATAATAATAAGAGTGCACGTGCATTGGACTAAGCTGGAATCTGCGAGCATTCAATAAACAGGAGAAGACAAAGCAATATGGGCTTTTGGTTAATTTAACAATAATGCATATAAGAGCCACTACAACAATTTAATCATGGTCTTCTCCTACTGACCCCCAAAGAAAAGAAAAGAAAAGAAAAACTATTTACACGGGAAAGCTCCCAACAAGCAAAAGAAGAATGGGAAATATTTTTGGGTTTTCTTTTTTAGTTATTACTACTACAGCAGGAAAGTAAACTACTACTATTTTTTTGTTTTTCTTAAGGTTTATCAAACATACAAAAAGAAAGCAGGAAAAAGAAAAATAAACTAGCATGGATATTACAGTGAAAGAGTATGAGCACCGACATCAAGCAATGAGTGTGTATGAACATAAATGTAATGTCGGTGAGAAATACGTACTCCCCCAAGCTTAGGCTTTTTGCCTAAGTTGGTCTATTGCCAGGGATAGCCTGGCGTATACCCGTAAGTGTAGCTGGGGTCTGCTACCTCTTGAGCTTGCTTAGGTTTTCCCCGGAGAGGAGAGGATGATGGAGCAAAGTAGCGTAAGTATTTTCCTCAGTTTTTTAGAACCAAGGTATCAATCCAGTAGGAGGCCATGCGCAAGTCCCTCGAAGCTACACAAAAGCAATAGCTCCTCGCAATCAACGCGATTAGGGGTTGTCAATCCCTTCACGGTCACTTACGAGAGTGAGATCTGATAGATAGTATTTTTGGTATTTTTGATATAGAGATGCAAAGTGAAAAGTAAAAGGCAAAGTAAAAAAGCAAAGCAAAATTAAAGTGATGGAGATTGATATGATGAGAATAGACCCGGGGGCCATAGGTTTCACTAGTGGCTTCTCTCAAGAACATAAGTATTCTACGGTGGGTGAACAAATTACTGTTGAGCAATTGATAGAATTGAGCATAGTTATGAGAATATCTAGGCATGATCATGTATATAGGCATCACGTCCGTGACAAGTAGACCGAAACGATTCTGCATCTACTACTATTACTCCACTCATCGACCGCTATCCAGCATGCATCTAGAGTATTAAGTTAAGAACAGAGTAACGCTTTAAGCAAGATGACATGATGTAGAGAGATAAATTCATGCAATATGAAATAAACCCCATCTTTTTATCCTCGATGGCAACGATACAATACGTGCCTTGCTGCCCCTTCTGTCACTGGGAAAGGACACCGCAAGATCGAACCCAAAGCTAAGCACTTGTCCCATGGCAAGAACTACCAATCTAGTCGGCCAAACCAAACGGATAATTTGAAGATACTTGCAAAGATAACCAATCATACATAAAAGAATTCAGAAAAGATTCAAATATTATTCATAGATAGACTTGATCATAAACCCACAATTCATCGGTCTCAACAAACACACCGCAAAAAGAAGATTACATCGAATAGATCTCCACAAGAGAGGGGGAGAACATTGTATTGAGATCCAAAAAGAGAGAAGAAGCCATCTAGCTAATAACTATGGACCCGAAGGTCTAAGGTAAACTACTCACACTTCATCGGAGAGGCTATGATGATGTAGAAGCCCTCCGTGATGACGGCCCTCTCCGGCGGAGCTCCGGAACAGGCCCCAAGATGGGATCTCGTGGATATAGAAAGTTGCGGCGGTGGAATTAGGTTTTTGGCTCCGTATCTGTTCGTTTGGGGGTACGTAGGTATATATAGGAGGAAGAAGTACGTCGGTGGAGCTTCGGTGGGCCCACGAGGGTGGGCGCGCACCTAGGGGTGTAGGGCGCGCCCCCCTACCTCGTGCCCACCTCGGAGCTTCCTTGGCGTAGGGTCCAAGTCTCCTGGGTCATATTCGGGAAGAAAATCACGTTCCATAAAGGTTTATTCCGTTTGGACTCCGTTTGATATTCCGTTTCTTCGAAACACTGAAATAGGCAAAAAACAGCAATTCTGGGCTGGGCCTCCGGTTAATAGGTTAGTCCCAAAAATAATATAAAAGTGGATAATAAAGCCCAAAGTTGCCCAAAACAGTAGATAATATAGCATGGAGCAATCAAAAATTATAGATACGTTGGAGACGTATCAAGCATCCCCAAGCTTAATTCCTTCTCGTCCTCGAGTAGGAAAATGATAAAAAGATAATTTTTGATGCGAAGTGCTACTTGGCATAATTTCAATGCAAATCTTCTTAATTGTGGTATGAATATTCAGATTCGAAAGATTGAAGACAAAAGTTCATATTGAGATAAAAATAATAATACTTCAAGCATACTAATAAAGCAATTATGTCTTCTCAAAATAACATGGCCAAATAAAGTTATCCCTACAAAATCATATAGTCTGGCTATGCTCTATCTTCACCACACAAAGTATTTAAATCATGCACAACCCCGATGACAAGCCAAGCAATTGTTTCATACTTTAACATTTTCAAAACTTTTTCGATCTTCACGCAATACATGAGCGTGAGCCATGGATATAGCACTATATGTGGAATAGAATGGTGGTTGTGGAGAAGACAAAAGAGGGGAAGATAGTCTCACATCAACTAGGCGTATCAACGGGCTATGGAGATGCCCATCAATAGATATCAATGTGAGTGAGTAGGGATTGTCATGCAACGGATTCACTAGAGCTATAAGTATATGAAAGCTCATCAAAAGAAACTAAGTGGGTGTGCATCCAACTCGCTTGCTCATGAAGACCATAGGGCATTTTGAGGAAGCCCATCATTGGAATATACAAGCCAAGTTCTATAATGAAAAATTCCCACTAGTATATGAAAGTGACATAACGAGAGACTATTTATCATGAAGATCATGGTGCTACTTTGAAGCACAAGTGTGGTAAAAGGATAGTAACATTGTCCCTTCTCTCTTTTTCTCTCATTTTTTTTATTTGGGCCTTTCCTTTTTTATGGCCTCTTTTTTTTCGTCCGGAGTCTCATCCCGACTTATGGGGGAATCATAGTCTCCATCATTCTTTCCTCACTTGGGACAATGCTCTAAAAATGATGATCATCACACTTTTATTTTTCTTACAACTCAAAAATTATAACTCGATACTTAGAACAAATATGACTCTATATGAATGGCTCCGGCGGTGTACTGGGATATGCAATGAATCAAGAGTGACATGTATGAAAGAATTATGAATGGTGGCTTTGCCACAAATACGATGTCAACTACATGATCATGCTAGCAATATGACAATGATGGAGCGTGTCATAATAAACGGAACGGTGGAAAGTTGCATGGCAATATATCTCGGAATGGCTATGGAAATGCCATGATAGGTAGGTATGGTGGCTGTTTTGAGGAAGGTATATATGGTGGGTGTATGATACCGGCGAAAGGTGCGCGGTATTAGAGAGGCTAGCAATGGTGGAAGGATGGGAAAAGTGTGTATAATCCATGGACTCAACATTAGTCATAAAGAACTCATATACTTATTGCAAAAATCTAGAAGTTATCAAAGCAAAGTATTACACGCATGCTCCTAGAGGGATAGATTGGTAGGAAAAGACCATCGCTCGTCCCCGACCGCCACTCATAAGGAAGACAATCAATAAATAAATCATGCTCCGACTTCATCACATAACGGTTCACCATACGTGCATGCTACGGGAATCACAAACTTTAACACGAGTATTCTTTAAATTCACAACTACTCAACTAGCATGACTCTAATATTATCACCTCCATATCTCAAAACAATTATCAAGTATCAATCTTTTCTTAGTATTCAACGCACTCAAAAGAAAGTTTCACAAATCTTGAATACCAAGCATATTAATATTAAGCAAATTACCATGCTATTAAGACTCTCAAAATAATCTAAGTGAAGCATGAGATATCAATAGTTTCTTTAAAACAAATCCACCACCGTGCTCTAAAAGATCTAAGTGAAGCACATAGAGAAAAATTATAACGCTCAAAAGATATAAGTGAAGCACAAAGAGCAAAACTACATAGCTCAAAAGATATAAGTGAAGCACATAGAGTATTCTATCAAATTCCAATTCATGTATGGCTTTCTCAAAAGGTGTGTACAGCAAGGATGATTGTGGCACACTAACAAACAAATACACAAATAATACAAGACGCTCCAAGCAAAACACATATCATGTTGGTGAATAAAAATATAGCTCCAAGTAAATTACCGATGGAAGTAGACGAAAGAGGGGATGCCTTCCGGGGCATCCCCAAGCTTTGAATTTTTGGTGTCCTTGGATTATCTTGGGGGTTCCATGGGAAGCCCCAAGCTTAAGCTCTTGCCACTCCTTGTTCCATAATCCATCAAAAGAATTCACCCAAAACTTGAAAACTTCACAACACAAAACTCAATAGAAATCTTGTGAGCTCCGTTAGAGAAAGAAAACAAAAGACACTTCAAGGTACTGTAATGAACTCATTCTTTATTTATATTGGTGTTAAACCTACTGTATTCCAACTTCTCTATGGATTATAAACTATTTTACTAACCATAGATTCATCAAAATAAGCAAACAACACACGAAAAACAGAATCTGTCAAAAACAGAACAGTCTGTAGTAATCTGTAACTAACGCAAACTTATGGAACCCAAAAACTTCTACAAAAATTAGACGACCTAGAAATTTTGTTTATTGATCAGCATCAATTGGAATCAGTATTTTATCACGTTCTGATGATTTTTAATAATTCGGGCACTGAACTCAAAGTTTCTGGAAATGACAGCAAGATCAAATAACTATCATCCAAGAAGATCCAATAGGTCTAACTTGGCACAAACACTAATTAAAACACAAAACCACATCCAAACAGAAGGTATATGGGTTATTTATTCCCTAACAGAATAAAAACACAAAAAACTAAAAATAAAATTGGGTTGCCTCCCAACAAGCGCTATCGTTTAACGCCCCTAGCTAGGCATAAAATCGAGGATAGATCTAGGTATTGCCATCTTTGGTAGGCAATCCATAAGTGGCTCTCATGATAATTTCATATGGCAGTTTTACTTTCTTTCTAGGAAAGTGTTCCATGCCCTTTTTAATGGAAATTGGAATCTAATATTCCCTTCCTTCATATCAATAATCGCACCAACCGTTCTGAGGAAAGGTCTACCAAGAATAATAGGGCAAGAAGGATTGCAATCTATATCAAGAACAATGAAATCTACGGGCACATAATTCCCATATGCAACAATAAGAACATCATTAATCCTTCCCATAGGTTTCTTAATAGTAGAATCCGCAAGATGCAAGTTTAGAGAGCAATCATCAAAATCGCGGAAATCAAGCAAATCACACAAAGTTTTGGGGATAGTGGAGACACTAGCACCCAAATCACACAAGGCATAAAACTCATGATCTTTAATTTTAATTTTAGTAGTTGGTTCCCACTCATCATAGAGTTTTCTAGGGATAGAAACTTTCAACTCAAGCTTTTCTTCATAAGATTACATCAAGGCATCAACAATATGTTCGGTAAAGGCTTTCTTTTGACTATAAGCATGTGGAGAATTTAGCACGGATTGCAACAAGAAAATACAATCAATTAAAGAGAAACTTTCATAATTAAATTCCTTGAAATCCAATATAGTGGGTTTAGCAACATCTAGATTTTTATTTCTTTCAATCCCACTTTCATCAATTTCATCATAAAGATCTAAATACTCCGAATTTTTAGAACGCCTTCTAGGTAAAGGAATATCATATTCAGTTTCATCAAGATTCATATTGCAAAACAAAGATTTGATAGAAGACACATCAATAACTTTTAGATCTTCATCTTGATTTTCATAGGAATTCGGTTTAGCGGGCATATTATTGACTAAGGTGGCTTGCATATCCAAAATTTCAACAGTCATCTTTTCTAGACGAGCAATTTGGGATCTTATACCATCAAATTCTTTAGACATATCATCAAGCTCTTTATTCATATAACTCATAAAGCTTTTTTGTTCCTTAAGCTCGTTTATAAAGAAATTATTGTGCTCAAATTGCAAAACCATAAACTTCCTAACGTTGTTTTCGATCTCCTCTAACCTTTTAAGGTGAAGATCACCAAATCTTGGTAGAGCCATCGCGACAAACAAGCAATCCAACACACAAGCAAACAAAAGGCAAGCGAGAAAAAGGCAAACGGAGAAAGAGAAGGAGAAGGAGAAGGAGAAGGAGGAAGAGAGGGCAAATAAAACGGCAAGGGTGAAGTGGGGGAGAGGAAAATGAGAGGCAAATGGCAACTAATGTAATGCGAGAGATAGGGATTGTGATGGGTACTTGGTATGTTGACTTTTTGCGTAGACTCCCCGGCAACGGCGCCAGAAATTCTTCTTGCTACCTCTTGAGCTTGCGTTGGTTTTCCTCGAAGAGGAGAGGATGATGCAGCAAAGTAGCGTAAGTATTTCCCTCAGTTTTTGAGAACCAAGGTATCAATCCAGTAGGAGGCCACGCGCAAGTCCCTCGTACCTACACAAAAGCAATAGCTCCTCGCAACCAACACGATTAGGGGTTGTCAATCCCTTCACGGTCACTTACGAGAGTGAGATCTGATAGATAGTATTTTTGGTATTTTTGATATAGAGATGCAAAGTGAAAAGTAAAAGGCAAAGTAAAAAAGCAACGCAAAATTAAAGTGATGGAGATTGATATGATGAGAATAGACCCGGGGGCCATAGGTTTCACTAGTGGATTCTCTCAAGAACATAAGTATTCTACGGCGGGTGAACAAATTACTGTTGAGCAATTGACAGAATTGAGCAAAGTTATGAGAATATCTAGGCATGATCATGTATATAGGCATCACGTCCATGACAAGTAGACCGAAACGATTCTGCATCTACTACTATTACTCCACTCATCGACTGCTATCCAGCATGCATCTAGAGTATTAAGTTAAGAACAGAGTAACGCTTTAAGCAAGATGACATGATGTAGAGAGATAAATTCATGCAATATGAAATAAACCCCATCTTGTTATCCTCGATGGCAACGATACAATACGTGCCTTGCTGCCCCTTCTGTCACTGGGAAAGGACACCGCAGGATCGAACCCAAAGCTAAGCACTTCTCCCATGGCAAGAACTACCAATCTAGTTGGCCAAACCCAACGGATAATTCAAAGAGACTAGCAAAGATAACCAATCATACATAAAAGAATTCAGAAAAGATTCAAATATTATTCATAGATAGACTTGATCATAAACCCACAATTCATCGATCTCAATAAACACACCACAAAAAGAAGATTACATCGAATAGATCTCCACAAGAGAGGGGGAGAACATTGTATTGAGATCCAAAAAGAGAGAAGAAGCCATCTAGCTAATAACTATGGACCCGAAGGTCTGAGGTAAACTACTCACACTTCATCGGAGAGGCTATGATGATGTAGAAGCCCTCCGTGATGACGTCCCTCTCCGGCGGAGCTCCGGAACAGGCCCCAAGATGGGATCTCGTGGATACAGAAAGTTGCGATAGTGGAATTAGGTTTTTGGCTCCATATCTGTTCATTTGGGGGTACGTAGGTATATATAGGAGGAAGAAGTACGTTGGTGGAGCTTCGGTGGGCCCACGAGGGTGGGGGCACGCCTAGGGGTGTAGGGCGCGCCCCCTACCTCGTGCCCACCTCAGAGCTTCCTTGGCGTAGGGTCCAAGTCTCCTGGGTCATATTCGGGAAGAAAATCACGTTCCAGAAAGGTTTATTCCGTTTGGACTCCGTTTGATATTCCGTTTCCTCGAAACACTGAAATAGGCAAAAAAAACAACAATTCTGGGCTGGGCCTCCGGTTAATAGGTTAGTCCCAAAAATAATATAAAAGTGGAAAATAAAGCTCAATATAGTCCAAAACAGTAGATAATATAGCATGGAGCAATCAAAAATTATAGCTATGTTGGAGACGTATCAGGGTCGTACTGCGACGAAGAGTAGTTGGGATCATACTGTGATGATGAAGAGGACTCTAACTGCCATTGGCTGACAGTCGTCTCCGGATCCCAAGAATAAACAGATTGTCGTGGAGGCTCATCCCGTGGTTCCGGTTCCGGGACTGGTGCAGGGTTCTTGTAAGCTTGGACGGTAGCCCACGTAACGAGGTAAGGTCCTACAAAATTAAACAAGGAAGGAGCAGGCAAGGTAATAGTTTCAGGATAATGTTTATCAAAGAATAATTTATATTTGAGCTCTCCATTCATGCCCTTAACAAGAAAATCATGTGCTATCATACTCTTATAATCTAGATAAGCATTAGGCAGCAATTTTTCTTCTTTCTCATAATGCCTAATAGCTATGTTAAAGTGTGCAGCGAGGCGTGAAGCATAAATGCCTCCAAAGATGGGGCCCTTAGTATGGTTCAGACTTAACCGTCTAGCAACATTCCTGCCCATACTAACAGTGTTGTCGCGGTATAAACCATGGAACAGAATAATAATATCAGGAACGCTAAGGTTCCCACAGTTCCGCGACCAATCAAGCATCGACTAGCAAATAAGGCAAAATAGCGTAATACAGGAAAATGGATGCTAGTGATTCTTGCATCAGAAACCTTCCTGGTTTCTCCCACAGAGATAGTTTTAATGAACGTGTCCACCTCATGACGGTGGGGTTCATCCATGGTACCCTCAGGGGGTATGTTGCAAATCTTGCAAATTTCATCTAATGGTATCTTCTTAACAACGTCATATAAATGAAACTCTACTGAAGGAGGTGATTCCTTAGGGAAAAAGTAGAAGTTTTGCACAAAAGTATTTGTGAGTAAGAGATACTGAGGATGTTGGTCACGGACGAAGTCGGTGAGGCCGGCATTCTCAATCAATGAGTAGAAATCTCCATAAATTCCGGCCTCTCTCAAGAAATTATCAGAGGGCCATTCACACGGCCGTATCTCCACGGTACGAGGCAAATTATATTTGGGCCACTGAGCTTCTTCATTTTGTTTCTCCTTTGAGCTTCGGCTCGATGAGCCTCTCAAAAGTCTCTTCATTATTTTCTGAAATAATCTGAAATTTTTAGTAACTTCAAAGAAAAGTGAACCAACTTCAATAAAACTGATAGCAACTACTCCTACAAGTTCCTAGAGCCTATATCAAGCATTAGAACTACTTGGAACCATATAAATTTGACATGCAAGCTCAAGAACATGGTCACCTATCCAGCACAAATTTGCAAAGAATAAAGCACTAGAACAAAAACTAATTGGACCAATGGAGGAGTCACATACCAAGGAACAATCTCCCCAAGCAGTTTTGCGAGAGGTGCTTTGAGCAAGGAGGTCAAAAATCACAGCAAAAGTGGCTGGAACTCGTGCTTGAGTTGGTTTTTCGGGTTTGTGGGAGGATGAGGAAGAAGATGGGTGCAGGGATAAGTGGAGGAGGGCCACCGTGGGCCCACGAGGCAGGGGGGCGCGCGCTCCACCCTCGTGGCCAGGTGGCAGCTCCCCCCGCGGTAATTTTTGCACAGTAAATCCTCAAATATTCTCGAAAAAATCATATTAAATTGGCATGGCATTCTGAGGACTTTTATTTTCGGGATATTTTCATATTGCACGGATAAATCAGGAAACAGACAGAAAAATACTATTTTTACTTTATTTCAACTAAATAACAGAAAGTATAGAAGGGGTATAGAAGTTTGTGCTTCTAGTTTCATCCGTCTTATGCTCATCAAAAGGAATCCACTAACAAGGTTGATCAAGTCTTGTTAACAAACTCATTCCGATAATCATGAAACCGGAGAAATTTCGAATAACACTAAGTTACCTCAACGGGGATATGCACATCCCCAATAATAAGTATATCATATTTCTTCTTGACAGTCGGAAGGGGAAATTCAAAACCTCCAAATATAATCGATGGATTTTTTCCAATAGAGTTGATACTATGAACTTGAGGTTGTTTCCTCGAAAAGTGTACCGTATGCTCATTACCATTAACATAAAAAGTGACCTTGCGTTTGTTGCAATCAATAACAGCCCTGCAGTATTAAGAAAAGGTCTTCCAAGAATAATAGACATACTATCATCCTCGGGAATATCAATAATAACAAAGTCCGTTAAAATAGTAACGTTTGCAACCACAACAGGCACATCCTCACAAATACCGACAGGTATAGCAGTTGATTTATCAGCCATTTGCAAAGATATTTCAGCAGGTGTCAACTTATTCAAGTCAATTCTATGATATAAAGAGAGAGGCATAACACTAACACGGGCTCCAAGATCACATAAAGCAGTTTTAATATAATTTCTTTTAATGGAGCATGGTATAGTAGGTACTCCTGGATCTCCAAGTTTCTTTGGTATTCCACCCTTAAAGTATAATTAGCAAGCATGGTGGAAATTTCAGCTTCCAGTATCTTTCTTTTATTAGTAATGATATCTTTCATGTACTTAGCATAAGGATTTGTTTTGAGCACATCAGTCAATCGCATACGCAAAAAGATAGGTCTAATCATTTCAGCAAAGCGCTCAAAATCCTCATCATCCTTTTTCTTGGATGGTTTGGGAGGAAAAGGCATGGGTTTCTGAACCCAAGGTTCTCTCTCTTTACCATGTTTCCTAGCAACAAAGTCTCTTTTATCATAACATTGATTCTTTGATTGTGGGTTATCAAGATCAACAGCAGGTTCAATTTCTACATCATTATCATTACTAGGTTGAGCATCATCATGAAAGTCATCATTAATATTTTCACTAGGTTCATGTTCATTACCAGATTGTGTTTCAGCATTAGACATAGATATATCATTTGGATTATCAGGTGGTTCAGCAATAGGTTCACTAGAAGTTTGCACAGTTCTATCATTTTTCTTTTTCTTCTTTTTATAAGAACTAGGTGCATCAGTATTATTTCTCTGAGAATCTTGCTCGATTCTCTTATGGTGGCCTTCAGGATACAAAGGTTCCTGAGTCATTCTACCAGTTCTAGTAGCCACTCTAACAGCATAATCTTTCTTCTTACTATTAATTTCATCAAGCACTTCCTTTTGAGCTTTAAGTACTTGTTCTACTTGAGTGGTGACCATAGAAGCATGCTTACTAACAAGTTTAAGTTCACCTCTAATATTGGCCATATAATCACCCAAGCGTCTAATCATATAAGCATTTTCTTTTAATTGTCTACCAAAATAAGCATTGAAGTCGTCCTGCTTAAACGTAAAGTTATCAAACTCATCCAAGCACTGACTAGCAATTTTAGTAGGAAGGACTTCAGCTTTATCATATCTATAGAGAGAATTTACCTTTACTACCTGTGTCGGGATAGCGGGATCAGGAGGTTCTTCAATAAATAAAGGATTAAGATCATATACTTCTTCAAGATGCGGTATATTAAGACCATGTATTTCTTCAATAGGAGGTAAATTCTTAACATCTTTAGCTTTAATACCTTTTTCTTTCATAGATTTCTTTGCCTCTTGCATATCTTCGGGACTGAGAAACAGAACACCTCTCTTCTTCAGAGTTGGTTTAGGAATAGGCTCATCAATTGGAGCAGGAGCTGGCTCTGGAGCTGGCTCAGGAGGTGCCCAATTATTTTCATTTGTCAACATATTATCCAATAGAATTTCAGCTTCATCCGGTGTTCTTTCCCTGAAAAGAGAACCAGCACAACTATCCACATAATCTCTGGAAGTATCGGTTAGTCCATTATAAAAGATATCAAGTATTTCATGTTTCTTAAGAGGATGACCTGGAGCGCCGGTCGCTCGACGGCCTGGTGGTCTTCCTCACCCGCTTGTTCCCCAACCTATCCGAGGGCCTGGACGTGCGCTACCTGCGGCTCACCAACGCCGACGTCCTCATCGCCGCTTGCATCGTCTTGTCGGACCATGGCGTCAAGAGTTTCTGTGACTCCGGGGCGGACGATATCAACATGTCCCTCAAGTGCGCCGGTCTCGCCGCCAGGCACCCCAACGTCTCCCGCCTCGTCTACTCCTGGTGCAACATATGCAGCCGCATGGACGACGCGCTGCCCCTCCTCGCCCGGTTGCACGAACGACAAGCATCCAGCCGTCCTATCTGTTCGGAACTTGTTCGTATGCTTGACTATGGACGCCCGGCCCGTGAAAAAGATGTGTGGTGTGTGTGGAAACTTGCAGAAGCTTCTCTTCGACGTCGTCCATGCAGCAAGCCGAAACATCACACCCACTTGCTCAACCGGACGCTCCAGGACACCATCCACGAGTACTACATCCAGGCCCTTGCCCGGCTGCCAGCAGGCTCTCGCTTCCACCGCGGCTTGATAAGGGCTGGCCACTGCTACGGCCCGCTCGACCCCGTCTCCAACATCATCATCAACACCATCTGGTACGACGCTGCGTTTCCACCCGCCATGAAACTCGAGCTGGATGTGATCGGCACGCGGTGCCTCCACCGGGTGGAGAACCGCTCCTTGTATGGCATGGCCTCCTTCCTCTGCACACGGTACCATCGCTCTAGTTTCCATCGAGTTGTGCGCTTCCTACTCCAGGCTGATGCCAACCTTGTGCTCGCTGATCCTAACCTTGATCCTCCCGCTCACGCTGCCGCCGTCTTTGCAATGGGGGGAGGCGTGCTGAGGCACGCACCAGCTGCTGACCTACTTTGCAGAGTTCATGCTCAAGGCCCCCCAGACACCAGTCTTGTTGAAATATGAGATGGGCCTAGAGCCCATATGACAATTTCATATTTGATCTCTAAGGGCCCATGTAGGTGGCATGACAAGGTGGTGGGAAGTTTAGTCCCACCCCGGAAGTGGAAGGAGAGTTGGAGTGGTTTATAAGGGATTCTCTTCCTCATGCTATTGGAGCTTGAGAAGAGATGAGGCCCTCGCGCACTCCTCCTCCTCTGCACGCCGCGCTGCGGGTTGCGAGATTGAGCCGAGCTCACTCCTAGGCTCTTCTTTTTGCCGGTCAGGAACGGAGAGTCTTTGACAGGTGGGGCCATGATCTGAGACGTCGGATCGTGGGCTACCGACTCCGTCCCGTTCACCGCGTACATGGTTGACGGGAGAGCAGGCCTCCGAAACCCCGCCCCTCCGGATCCTGTACGGGAGAGGGGCGATTAGGATTTTGGGTAGCGACTACGCGACTGCTCGCTTCTGTTCATCTACGTCCACATCACCTTCGTCATCACCATGTCGACCGACGCCGACCGTGCCGCCGCTGAGAAGGCCGAGGCCGACAAGAAGGCCGCCGAGGATGCCGCGGCTACTGCCACCGCCACCGCCGCCGCATGGCCGATTGGAGGGTATACATCGTTTATCCCTCTCATGTTTCTTTCTGTTGTAGCAGTACTAGCGATATGCGTAGATGTTTCTACTATATGCGTAGTACATGCTCTGTTAGATCGTAACCAGTGTGTTATCAATACTGTCAATGTCATGCTCATGATTTATTCATGGATTAATTTAATCGGAAAACTGCCTATTTTCTTATCAATCCAAAAACCTAATGTGTGTAGGAGTTTTTCGAATTCTGGTTTTGCTGCTGCACTGAAACCGTCGCCGTTTACGGGGACGTACTTTAAGCGTTGGCAGACTAAAACCACCTTATGGCTCACTGCCATGAACGTGTTCTGGGTCACCGGTGTGACTCCCACAGGAACGATCGCTCCTGATCAGGAGAAGGCGTTCAAGGAGGCCACTGTCGTGTTCCTTGGGGCAGTTCTGAGCGTGACTGGAGATAAGCTGGTTGACGCATATTTGCATGTGCGGTCTGCCAAGGACTTGTGGGAGGTGCTCGAATCTAAGTTCGGGGCTGCCGATGTAGGGAGCGAGATGTATATTATAGAGCAGTTCCATGATTACAAGATGGTTGAAAACCGTCCTGTATTGGAGCAGGCTCATGAGATAATATGCATTGTTAAGGAGCTTGAGCTTCTTAAGTGCGAGTTACCGGGCAAGTTTGTCGCGGGCTGCATAATCGCTAAGCTTCCCAATTCCTGGAGGAACCTTGCCACCACTCTGAAACATCAGAGGCGTGAATTCTCTGTGGAGGATGTCATTGGCCATCTGAGTGTTGAGCAGAATTTAAGGGCAAAGGACTCGCATGGAAAAGGGGTCGAAGGAACTTCTGTGGCCAACATGGTGCATCAGAAGAACTCCAATTCTCACAAGCCCAAGGAAAAGAGCGGTGTCCAATAGAGTGCCGACTTTAAGAAGAAGGGTAAGAAGACCTTCAAGAAGAACAAGAAGGATGAGGGCTGCTTTACTTGTAGTTCGATTGAACATTGGGCCAACAAGTGCCCAAACAAGTATAAGAAGCAAGGGTAGGACTCCAAGTCTGTCAATATGATTGTCAGCAACAATGAGAGTGGTGCATCTGGGTACAGTAATTTATTTGCTGTATTTTCAGTTTGGCCGTCCACCGATTGGTGGGTCGACACAGGTGCAGGTGTTCATGTGTGTGCTAACATTTCATTGTTTTCTTCTTACCAGGCCACAGGTCATGGGTCTGTACTGATGGGGAATGACGCGAGTGCTTCTGTTCTTGGTGTTGGCATGGTCGATCTGAAGTTTACTTCGGGAAGGATCGTGCAGATGAAGAACATGCAGCATGTCCCCGCCATCAAGAAGAACCTCGTTAGTGGCTCCCTTCTATGTAGAGAAGGGTTTAAGTTGGTATTCGAGTCTAATAAATTAGTTGTTACGAAATATGGACTATTTGTTGGAAAGGGTTATGAATGCGGAGGCATGTTCCGTCTTTCTCTTGCAGATCTATGTAATAAAGTCGTGAATAATATTCATTTGAGTGTTAATGAATCTGAAGTATGGCATTCACGTCTTTGTCACATTAGTTTCGGTGTTATGACGCGGCTAGCAAAATCGAATTTAATCCCGAGTTTCACTTTAGCCAAAGGTTCTAAGTGCCATTCGTGTGTGCAATCTAAGCAACCTCGCAAGCCTCACAAGGCAGCAGAGGAGAGACACTTAGCGCCACTGGAACTCATACATTCTGATCTTTGTGAGATGAATGGTGTGTTGACTAAAGGTGGAAAGAAATATTTCATGACTTTGATAGATGATTCCACTAGATATTGCTATGTGTATCTGTTAAATACTAAAGATGAGGCTCTACACTACTTCAAAATCTATAAGGCAGAAGTTGAGAATCAACTTGAAAAGAAAATTAAACGAGTCCGATCAGATCATGGTGGAGAGTACTTCTCGAAAGAGTTTGATGCCTTTTGTGCAGAACACGGCATTATTCACGAGAGGACGCCTCCTTACTCACCCCGGTCAAACGGGGTTGCCGAGCGGAAAAACCATACTCTAACTGATTTGGTTAACGCCATGTTAGATACGTCAGGTTTATCCAAGGCATGGTGGGGGGAGACTATAATGACATCCTGTCATGTCCTGAATAAAGTTCCGACAAAGGATAACGAGATCACTCCTTACGAGAAGTGGACCAAGAGAAGGACAACACTCTCGTTCTTACGTACCTGGGGCTGCTTGGCGAAAGTTAATGTGCCGATCCCCAAAAAGCGTAAGCTTGGACCAAAGACTGTGGACTGTGTTAATTTGGGCTACGCTATGAATAGTGTTGGCTATAGATTTCTAGTAGTGAAATCTGAGGTACCTGACATGAAAGTCGGTACAATTATGGAGTCTAAAGATGCTACATTCTTTGAGGACATTTTTCCCATGAGAGATGTACAAAGCACTTCTAGACAGGAATCTGAGGAGACTCCTGAACCTGCCATTCCGATGAAATATTATAATCAAACACATGATGAAAATCCTAAGGAGGATAATGAGGAATCCCTTGGTAGGGGAAAGAGGCAAAGGACTGTAAAGACCTTTGGTGATGATTTCTTCATATACCTCGTGGAGGATAATCCCACTTCTATTTCAGAAGCGTATGCATCTCCAGAAGCTGACTACTGGAAGAATGCGGTCCGTAGCGAGATGGATTCCATCATGGCTAACGGGACTTGGGAGCTTACTGAACATCCTTATGGTTGCAAACCATTGGGATGCAAGTGAGTGTTCAAGAAGAAGCTTAGGCCCGATGGTACGATAGAAAAGTACAAGGCTAGGCTTGTGGCCAAGGGCTATGCCCAAAAAGAAGAAGAAGATTTCTTCGACACTTATTCACCTGTGGCCAGACTGACCACCATTCGAGTATTACTCTCGTTGGCGGCCTCACATGGTCTTCTCATTCATCAGATGGATGTTAAGACGGCTTTCCTGAACGGAGAGCTAAAGGAGGAAATCTATATGCAACAGCCTGATGGCTTTCTGATGGATGGTCAGGAAGGAAAGGTGTGTAAGTTGGTGAAATCTTTGTATGACCTGAGACAAGCGCCTAAGTAATGGCATGACAAGTTTAATGAAACATTGACATCTGTTGGCTTTGTTGTTAATGAGGCCAACAAATGTGTATACTATCGCTATGGTGGGGGCGAAGGAGTTATACTGTGTTTGTATGTTGATGACATACTGATATTTGGGACTAATCTCAAGTTGATCGAGGAAGTTAAGTCTTTCCTATCTCAGAACTTTGAGATGAAGGACCTTGGAGTGGTTGATGTTATCTTGAACATTAAGCTATTGAGAGATGATGAAGGTGGGATTACACTTCTGCAGTCCCATTATGTTGAGAAGGTGTTGAGTCGTTTTGGATATTCGGACTGCAAACCATCTCAAACACCATATGATCCTAGTGTGCTGATTCGAAAGTCTAAAGGCACAGCTATAGATCAATTGAGATACTCTCAGATTGTTGGTTCACTACAGTATCTAGCGAGCGCAACGAGGCTTGACATCGCATTTGCTATTAGCAAACTGAGCCGATCTGTTTCCAAACCGGGTGATGTACATTGGCGTGCTCTTGAGAGAGTTATGCGCTATCTGAAAGGTACTATGAACTATGGACTTCACTATACCGGATACCCGTCGGTACTTGAAGGGTATAGTGATGCGAATTGGATCTCTGATGTTGATGAGATGAAGGCCACAACTAGGTATATATTTACTCTTGGAGGTGGTGCTGTTTCCTGGAAGTCTTGCAAGCAAACGATCTTAACAAGATCAACAATGGAAGCAGAATTAACAGCATTAGACACATCGGGTGGCGAAGCAGAATGGCTTCGAGATCTGTTGATGGACTTGCCAGTGGTTGAGAAGCCGGTTCTGGCCATCCTTATGAACTGTGACAATCAAACAGTTATTGTCAAGGTGAAGAGTTCAAAGGACAACATGAAGTCCAACAAACACATAAAAATGAGATTGAAAGCTGTCAGAAAATTGAGGAACTCCGGAGTGATAGCGTTGGATTATATTCAAACGGCTAAGAATCTGGCAGATCCCTTTACTAAAGGGCTATCACGTGTTGTGATAGATAACGCATCAAGGGAGATGGGTATGAGACCCACATGAGTTGCCATGGTAGTAACCCAACCTATGTGATCGGAGATCCCGTGAAGTAGGACCTGGGAAAACAAGCCAGTGGTGAACTGAGGAGAGTAACTTTACTAACCCACTCCGTTGGAGATGCAATACTCTCGGAAACTGTATGGAAGGATGACTACTGTCTTAATATGTTCCAAGGCTTATATGCATAAGCAAGATGCTATCCTACAGAGCGATCTTTGGAGGAACACACCTATATGAGCCCGACTGCTGGTCACAGTCTATGAGATTGGGGTGATCTCTAGCAAGCTCATGAACAGTCCAGGAGTGTGACTAATATGCTCCACCCGAGGGGTCGGCCTTCGGCAGCCTCGTATTAGTGAGACTTGTGGTGAAACTTCTTGATGCCAAACTGACAATTCAAGGCATAGTCCATTGTTCAGTTGTGAAGGAGTGTAACTACTTGGTCTAGGTGGAGCTCAACCTTAATCGGTCTCCACTGAGATGCTGATATATCTCTTCTCATTAACTCATTGCCACATAAAAGGTGTTACTGCTGAAGTTGGATTCGACTGAGGTGTTACTATAACTATCTCTCTTCTCATTAACTCATTGCCACATAAGCAAATTGTTGAATTGGACTCAATGTTACTGCTGAAGTTACTCCTACTATGGCTAGTCTTAAGGGCAGTACACATTCTCGTAATCGCCTGGCAAAATATACTCATCGCCTGGATCTGAAGGTCCAAACCCTCCGGTTAGTCCCGTCAACCAATAGCAGCACGGGACCACAACGCACCCCACACACTTGAGTACAGGACCACTTCGTTAGAACGCTGAAGGCCGCTGGTGCCGCCTGCAGATGGGATCACGTCCACCGACGTGTCCTCACAAAGCACCATCGGTCCAGCCAAAAACAGCACCGCCGTGGCTGAACATCCTTAGTTCCTTACGCTAAGCCTCAAGCATCGACCATTAATCGCATCTCATCGTTCAAGGCTATTGAAGCCCAGATCCCCTCCCCCTCCCACCACTTCCATCGACTAGTGTCGGGGCTTAGCCCAGACACTAATCTCTAGCAACGGCGAGGAAACGGTGGGTGGGAAGGTCAGAGGCCGGCTTAGAGCATCTCTAGCACACCCCTTATATCGCGTCAAACTGCAAAATAACCGCCGGTTTATAGTTTTGGGCAAAAAAAATGACCCGAACAGATAATGTATCGGACCGCGGCTTTTAATTTTTTTTGTGGGGCGCGGCAAATTCTTCCCCTCAACCTTTAAAAACACGGGGCGGCGGGCCGACCTGAGGGTGAC